>NC_061533.1:2707500-2930000 GCF_022379125.1 Scophthalmus maximus | reverse complement strand
CCTGGAACCATAAGAACTAGGATCCAGAGGAACCTGGAACCAGAAGAACCTGGAACCAGAAGAACCTGGATCCAGAAGAACCTGGAACCATAAGAACTAGGATCCAGAGGAACCTGGAACCAGAAGAACCTGGAACCATAAGAACTAGGATCCAGAGGAACCTTGAACCATAAGAACTAGGATCCAGAGAAATCTGGAGCCAGAAGAACCTGGATCCATAAGAACCTGGAACCAGAGGAACCTGGAACCAGAGAAAACTGGATCCAGAAGAACCTGGATCCATAAGAACCTGGATCCAGAAGAACTAGGAACCAGAAGAACCTGGATCCAGAAGAACCTGGAATCCAGAAGAATTAGGATCCAGAAGAACCTGGATCCAGAAGAACCTGGAATCCAGAAGAACCTGGATCCAGAAGAACCTGGATCCAGAAGAGCCTGGAATCCAGAAGAACTAGGATCCAGAAGAACCTGGAATCCAGAAGAACTAGGATCCAGAAGAACCTGGAATCCAGAAGAACCTGGATCCAGAAGAACCTGGAATCCAGAAGAATTAGGATCCAGAAGAACCTGGAATCCAGAAGAACCTGGATCCAGAAGAGCCTGGAATCCAGAAGAATTAGGATCCAGAAGAACCTGGAATCCAGAAGAACTAGGATCCAGAATAACCTGGAATCCAGAAGAACCTGGATCCAGAAGAACCTGGATCCAGAAGAACCTGGAATCCAGAAGAACCTGGATCCAGAAGAACCTGAAATCCAGAAGAACCTGGAATCCAGAAGAACCTGGATCCAGAAGAGCCTGGAATCCAGAAGAATTAGGATCCAGAAGAACCTGGTATCCAGAAGAACTAGGATCCAGAAGAACCTGGATCCAGAAGAACCTGGATCCAGAAGAACCTGGAATCCAGAAGAATTAGGATCCAGAAGAACCTGGAATCCAGAAGAACTAGGATCCAGAAGAACCTGGAATCCAGAAGAACTAGGATCCAGAAGTACCTGGAATCCAGAAGAACCTGGATCCAGAAGAACCTGGATCCAGAAGAACCTGGAATTCAGAAGAATTAGGATCCAGAAGAACCTGGAATCCAGAAGAACTAGGATCCAGAAGAACCTGGAATCCAGAAGAATTAGGATCCAGAAGAACCTGGAATCCAGAAGAATTAGGATCCAGAAGAACCTGGAATCCAGAAGAACTAGGATCCAGAAGAACCTGGATCCAGAAGAACCTGGATCCAGAAGAGCCTGGAATCCAGAAGAATTAGGATCCAGAAGAACCTGGAATCCAGAAGAACTAGGATCCAGAAGAACCTGGAATCCAGAAGAACCTGGAACCAGAGAAAATTGGATCCAGAAGAACCTGGATCCAGAAGAACTAGGATCTAGAGGAACCTGGAACCAGAAGAACCTGGAACCAGAAGAACTAGGATCTGGAGGAACCTCAAACCAGAGAAACCTGGATCCAGAAGAACCTGGAACCAGAGAAAACTGGATCCAGAAGAACCTGGATCCAGAAGAACCTGGATCCAGAAGAACTAGGATCCAGAGGAACCTGGATCCAGAGGAACCTGGAACCAGAAGAACCTGGAACCATAAGAACTAGGATCCAGATGAACCTGGAACCAGAAGAACTTGGAACCATAAGAACTAGGAGCCGGAGGAACCTCGAACCAGAGGAACCTGGAACCAGAGAACCTGGAACCAGAGAACCTGGAACCAGAGGAACCTGGAACCAGAGAAACCTGGATCCAGAAGAACCTGGAACCAGAGGAACCTGGAACCAGAAAAACTGGATCCAGAAGAACCTGGATCCAGAAGAACCAGGAACCAGAGGAACCTGGATCCAGAGAAAACTGGATCCAGAAGAACCTGGATCCAGAAGAACCTGGATCCAGAAGAACTAGGATTCAGAGGAACCTGGATCCAGAAGAACCTGGAACCAGAAGAACCTGGAACCAGAGGAACTGAGACGTCAGACACCTGTGCCGCCTCATGTCTCCACGAATGATGAAGGACTGTATTTCTAAATGTGTGCGACACATTTCTGTGCAGGAAAAGTTGTTTGTGTTTCCAAACGGGGACCAGAGCGTCAGAGCTGCAGATCAGCAGTTCAGAGGAAGCTCCCTTCAGATCGAGGTGTCAGTCGAAAGCTCTGAGCGCTCATCACCGCTGGTCCTCCTCTTCTTCACTTTCTCTCAGTGATGCAGCTCGACTTGGCCCCATGTATTCACCACGTGGTGTAACCACAAGGGGGCAGCGTGCAACACAATAGCATAAACATGATTTGGCATCTTTGGTTGATTTGAGTCCTCATGTGAAAAGAAAGAGAGGGAGGGAAACGGCGATGAAACGTTAAATTATAATATTCTAATATTGTTGATTCTGTTGAAGAAAACGACCGAAGAGAAACCGCTTATGTGAGCGACGACAGGAAGTGAGGTGATGGTTAAAGATGCAGCATCATCATCATCATCATCATCAGACACAAGGTGATGACTGAAAACACTGAACATGCTCATTGTGCATTTTCATACACGAACATTAGGCCTCTACATTACTTGGATGAAGGAAATAAAGATTTTTAACCAGATTTTCATAAACTCCTTAATGAACTATTAAATAATGTTCGTGAAAAGATTTGACTCCAACTCAGAGACGCAGACGTTCAGAGTCATCAAATCGACTTCAGTTTTAGCTTTGGATGTTTTAAAATAAATTCCGTAGCACTGGTTTGAAATCCAAAACGTGCAATTGGCGGCATGAAGAACAGAGCAACGACGGTTGGGAGACATCCCTCCGTCTCCTCTCGTCTTTCTACAGTTGCGCCGTAAACGTCGGGCGACCCGACGGGGGCGTGAGCAGATTTCATTTCGGGGGGAAAACTCCGGTAGATTTCTGTTCCAGCAGCAGCGTGAATTTTAACTCTGTGCAAATATGCTTTCGACTGCTGTTTGATTCCAGGAGAGACGCATTCGCATGAATAGCAATGAGATACTCTGGATGCACTCTGCATTCGGGAAGAGGATAGAGGATATACCCCCCCCCCCCCCCCCCAGCCATTCACATGCACATAACGCTGTCTCACTGGCAGAATCCCTCAGAGCCAACCACTGCATTCATATGCACACATACACTTGTCAATATGTGCATGTTCAGTAGCGGCTCGCGTCTCAAAATGATCGCACGCACTCGACGTTGTTCAGAGTAAGATTCAAGAATCACCTCTTGTGGCAGGGAGGTCATGTGATTGGTTTCCGTCTGTTGGTTTGTTAGTTTGTCTGAAGGATTACTCCAAAAGTTATGGACGGGATTTGCATGAAATTTTTTTTCACTACTTTTTTAGTCAAATCCTCGTTATATCAGCGGCAGCCATCTTGGTCGTTTAAAAAGGCCGCTTCTCTCCGTGTCGCGGTATAAACCCCGCCCATTATCAGGTCATCCGTCGTGATTGGACCGGAGGGAAATCACTTCCCAAAGGAGGCGATCCAGACCGTGAGTCTGGCAGAGCAAATGAAATGAGCTCCCAGAATTCATCTGGGTCCCAGTCTAACATGTTCTACTTTTAACATCTCACATCTCGATTGTTGCGACGGCCTTTATTTGTTTTCTTCACTGAAAAAACCTTAAACGAACTCAACCTGCTCAGAACCCAGCTGCTCGACTGCTCCCTGGAACGAAGAGGCTCAATCTGTTCAAACTGCAACTTTGTGTTTTGTGCTAATTAGCAAATGTTAGCATGCTAACATAGTAAACCAGTGCAGTAAATGTGATAAACACACGATACCAGCCAAAAGTACACATAGTATACATATACTGCCTTTGTTAGCTTGTTAGCATTCAGCTTCATTCACCAACAAACGGAGGCACTTTCTAATTGTGTCAGTGAAGATACCAGACAACCGTAACCATGGCGGCGGTGTCTTTGACAGCGTGTTAGCATGCTGTTGTGAGCCTTTAGTCTTGTTCACCAACGAACAGAGGGACTTTCTGAATGTGTCAGTGAGGCCATGTGAGCACGTCAGCGCCGACGCTAAGGCTGTTGGTAAACGACACCGTTAAAGCGTCCCAGAGTTGACCTTGACCCGTGAGAGCGACCCCCCCCCGACACCACATACATCATTACCACAGGACGACTGACGCGCCGAAGTCCCATGTGACCTTTATATACACACACTCTCACACACACATATCCGCCTCTGACCTTCCAAACCGGGGCGAGCACGTTTCATCGGCAGGGCCGAGGGGGGCTCAGCGGTGACGGGTCACCGGGGGTCACCGGGGGTCACCGGGGTCACTGGGGCCGACGCCCGCCGGGACAAATTTAGCAGATTATATTGGTCGTTTCAAGATGACGGACAGTAACTCCATCGTTTACTGCAGGTCCCCAGAAAATACCAAAACTGATGATGTGAAGGAAAAATTATTGTTTTCTGTTGGTAAATGAAGTGGAACAAGACAGAAAATATGAATTACCAGAACTATGTAGAGTATATATTTAACTCTACGGAGCCCAAGAGGTGACATCATGTGACGATCCTTTATTTTCTTCTTTCTTTTACAAATGTATAACTATAACATTCAAAAACATAAACAGTGGATAAACAGATCCTACAGTATCATACAAACCAAACAAGGCTCAAAGTTAAAGATGAAATAATTATTTCCTCTGTACGTCAACACTCATATCTCAGTGAGGCCTTAAACTAGTTTTATCAAACATGAACTGATGAAATATTGGACAAAGGTCACGGTCTTATGGACTTGATATATCGGGAACAACCACAGGGAATTTTACTACGTCTGACCAGAAGAAGAAAAAAGAAGATCAATACCTTTTTACAATAAATCATTTTAAAGTCTTCACTACACTAAGTCCTGTACGATTCTGGACAAACATGAGTTTAAACTGCAACTTGTCAGCAATTATAGTGATTTCCTTTTCAAAAGCCACAATAGTTGGACGAGATGTCTGAAACCAAAACGTCAGAAACCAAAAAATGTCCCGCTGAGCTTGTGATCTGATGTGGAAAGACGATTCTCTCCGCTCCATCCCCCAGTTTTCATTTTCCTCACCTCGTCCCTCTCTCTCTCTCTCTCTCTCTCTCTCTCTCTCTCTCTCCTCCCATTAAGGATCTGTTCAATCAAAGCCACCGTGACTCTCCCCTTCCCGCTGTATCATATTCCTCTAAAGGTCACAGCGACCGTCTGCTGGAGTAAAAACAAAAAGCCAAAAGAGAATCAAACTCTTCTTTCCTTCTGTGTCGACCACAGAACAATCTGATCCATCCGACTCGGGGAGAAGAAAAAAAACAACACCATTTGATTGTTGACACAAAAGCGTCGTCCGCGAAATCCGAGGCGTGGAGTCGAGTCGAGACCCCCGGGGGCGTCAGGCAGCGTCATAAGTTATGGATGAAATGTTTGCTCTTTGGTTTGCGGGGGGAATTAACAAGATAATGGAAAAAGTGGAAGTTAGTCTGCGAAGGGGAAAAGTCTGACATTTAAACGCTCCGGAGAGGAACGGAGGTCGAAGTGAAAACGTGTCTTTTTATATTTCCAGAGTCACAGAATGAGTTTGTTACATAAAGGTGTGTGTGTGTCTGTCTGTCTGTCTGTGTGTGTGTGTGTGTGTGTGTGTGTGTGTGTGTGTGTGTGTGTGTGTGTGTGTGTGTGTGTGTGTGTGTGTGTGTGTGTGTGTGTGTGTGTGTGTGTGTGTGTTGTTTTTTTAAACACTTTTTCCATTTTGAGGCAAAGTAAAAACTCTCATCGTTTCACATGGCTCAATAATCAATGTGCCTCTGGGTAATGATATGCTAATTTCACATTTATCAAACCATTATTTAGTTTAACGCGCCGCAGCAGGAGGTCTGTTTCCTGGGGGTGTGGGTGGGAGGGGGCGGAGTTAAGGTACAGTACGCGGTGCATCATGTTCCCTCCTCATTATACTGTACACGTATCCACCACACAACGCTTCACCTGTTGGACGGGCGTCTGATTTCCTCGTGGAAGTTTTTCCTGTGGAAATGTGGCTGTGCACATTTCTTCATAACGTAGAGACGCATCACTTCAACGTTGTTATTGAACAAATGTGCGGGTTATACCACAAAAAAAACCAACAACTCATGGGTGATATTCATTGAATCCTTAATTGGAAGAACGATGAGCACAAAACACTGAAAAGCCTCTTCACGTAGCCCCCAACGACGACACCGCCACGTTATTCATGAACTCGTTAATTATTGGACTTTTAAATCGGCGTGAAAGCGTTGGCGAGCCTCGCGGGAGCTGAGGTTGTTGGATACCGATTCAATAATTAATGTCTTCCTTTTCTACCCATCACAGTTGATCGTATATGTACAGATGTCAGAGCTTCTCCACTATGAACGTTGAGTTTCAGCAGCCCGGATGAGGAACCTCGGCCTCCATCCGTCGCCTGCGGTAAATAAACCACCGTCGACCCGTCGGGCGGAAACCGGCAGCATTTTAGTGTGGCAGCAGGAATGTGGACAACATGTGACCCACGGATCAACTGTCGCCTTTGGTGCTGTCTCACACCTAACACCCCCCCCCCCTCTCCCCCTCCTCCTCGTACACCCCCCAAAAAATGCTGCAGCTCGTAAAATAAAATCCCTGCTTCCTCCAGAAGGTTTCTGCTGCTTCCGCCCTGGATCTGACCAGTAGAGGTGTGTGTGTGTGTGTGTGTGTGTGTGTGTGTGTGTGTGTGAAAGTCTGCAGGGAATCTGTACATCAAACAATATCTTTGCTCCACTGGACGAGGTGCAGGGTCTTTTTATGAACATGTGCACGTATGTGGTTGTTTTGAACGTGCGTGTATGTGCAGCTGTGTTTGTACGTGTGCGTGTGCGTGTGTGTGTGTGTGTGTGTGTGTGTGTGAGTGTGTGTGTGTGTGCTGCATGTAAAAAATCTTAGGATTTTAGATCAAACAATTTCTTTGTCAGTTTTCAAAGTCTGATTCTTTGTTTCCGTGTGTGTGTGTGTGTGTGTGTGTGTGTGTGTGTGTGTGTGTGTCTCACATCCCCGGGTGGGGATCCATTACCACTCGTCCTCTCTCGTCTTTCTCTCTCTGGGAGTTTTCACGTGGGGCCTTGTAAAGACTCATTAGAGGATGCGTCGTCCTGTCGTCGTCTCTGTGGACGAGCGCTCGGCGTGTTCGTCCTAATGGCTCCGGTTCAGACGGAGACGTCTCCCCCTTTCTGCATTCGCGGCGTGTAGATGGTGCCGACGTTGATGCAACGGGGGGAAATGTAAAGTCAAGTGACGGCGACGCAGGAGGGAAGCTCCATTATTTCTTAAGTTAAAAGAAAGATTACTTGTGCTCTTCTGATGACCTCCCCTCCCTCTCCCTGCAGTGTCGGAGCCAACCTCCTCTGGGACGGAGGCCTCCCTCCAAACAGAGGGTGAGTTGACATGTGAGACCTTGGATGACTTGTGTTTCCACCCGGTCTGTTGGTCTGTTGGTGTGTTGGTGTGTTGGTGTGTTGGTCTGTTGGTGTGTTGGTGTGTTGGTGTGTTGGTCTGTTGGTGTGTTGGTCTGTTGGTGTGTTGGTCTGTTGGTCTGTTGGTGTGTTGGTCTGTTGGTGTGTTGGTCTGTTGGTCTGTTGGTGTGTTGGTCTGTTGGTGTGTTGGTGTGTTGGTGTGTTGGTCTGTTGGTCTGTTGGTCTGTTGGTCTGTTGGTGTGTTGGTGTGTTGTTCTGTTGGTGTGTTGGTCTGTTGGTCTGTTGGTGTGTTGGTGTGTTGGTCTGTTGGTCTGTTGGTCTGTTAGTGTGTTGGTGTGTTGGTGTGTTGGTCTGTTAGTGTGTTGGTGTGTTGGTCTGTTGGTCTGTTGGTCTGTTGGTGTGTTGGTGTGTTGGTGTGTTGGTCTGTTGGTCTGTTGGTGTGTTGGTGTGTTGGTGTGTTGGTGTGTTGGTCTGTTGGTGTGTTGGTCTGTTGGTCTGTTGGTCTGTTGGTGTGTTGGTCTGTTGGTGTGTTGTTCTGTTGGTGTGTTGGTCTGTTGGTCTGTTGGTGTGTTGGTCTGTTGGTCTGTTGGTGTGTTGGTGTGTTGGTGTGTTGGTCTGTTGGTGTGTTGGTGTGTTGGTCTGTTGGTCTGTTGGTGTGTTGGTCTGTTGGTGTGTTGGTCTGTTGGTCTGTTGGTCTGTTGGTCTGTAAGTGTGTTGGTCTGTTGGTGTGTTGGTCTGTTGGTGTGTTGGTCTGTTGGTGTGTTGGTGTGTTGGTCTGTTGGTGTGTTGGTCTGTTGGTCTGTTGGTGTGTTGGTCTGTTGGTCTGTAAGTGTGTTGGTCTGTTGGTGTGTTGGTGTGTTGGTCTGTTGGTGTGTTGGTCTGTTGGTGTGTTGGTGTGTTGGTCTGTTGGTGTGTTGGTCTGTTGGTCTGTTGGTGTGTTGGTCTGTTGGTCTGTTGGTCTGTTGGTCTGTTGGTCTGTAAGTGTGTTGGTCTGTTGGTTGGTCTGTTGGTGTGTTGGTCTGTTGATCTGTTGGTGTGTTGGTCTGTTGGTCTGTTGGTGTGTTGGTCTGTTGGTGTGTTGGTCTGTAAGTGTGTTGGTGTGTTGGTCTGTTGGTCTGTTGGTCTGTTGGTCTGTTGGTCTGTTGGTGTGTTGGTCTGTAAGTGTGTTGGTCTGTAAGTGTGTTGGTGTGTTGGTGTGTTGGTCTGTTGGTGTGTTGGTCTGTTGGTCTGTTGGTCTGTAAGTGTGTTGGTCTGTTGGTTGGTCTGTTGGTGTGTTGGTCTGTTGATCTGTTGGTGTGTTGGTCTGTTGGTCTGTTGGTGTGTTGGTCTGTTGGTGTGTTGGTCTGTAAGTGTGTTGGTGTGTTGGTCTGTTGGTCTGTTGGTCTGTTGGTCTGTTGGTCTGTTGGTGTGTTGGTCTGTAAGTGTGTTGGTCTGTAAGTGTGTTGGTGTGTTGGTGTGTTGGTCTGTTGGTCTGTTGGTCTGTTGGTCTGTTGGTGTGTTGGTCTGTTGGTCTGTTGGTCTGTTGGTCTGTTGGTGTGTTGGTCTGTAAGTGTGTTGGTCTGTAAGTGTGTTGGTGTGTTGGTGTGTTGGTCTGTTGGTGTGTTGGTCTGTAAGTGTGTTGGTGTGTTGGTGTGTTGGTGTGTTGAACATGAAATCTGACAGATTGACAGGTCTATGAGTTTTTGCAGTTTTATTTTATTTTTCTATTCTATTTTTCTTCTCATAAGAGCTGCACAGACGCGTGGGATTGTTTGGCCTCGCCGCAGAAATGTGCTCTGAGTGACGCTCAGCTGTTTGTGTCCATGTCCTCCCACACACACACACACACACACACACACACACACACACTGTACTGTACTGTACAAAATGTACCATTTGGCTCTGTGTGTACACAAAACACTGTGTGCTGATAACTCGGCTCAAAACATCACATGGTGACCGGACAGACTGAAACCACACGGGATCCAGGTCGTCCCAGGTCAACCTGCGAATGGTGTCCCACGGTGACCTTTAAGATTTTACGGCATATTTCGTAGGCTAACTCTCTTTCTTGATGCGGCTGGTGTCAAGACTGAACCAGGTATCTGGGAGGAAACATGTCCAGATCACAAAATATGAACAAATGAGGTAGGCTGATTTGCTAAAAGACTCATTAGACTCATTTATGGATTTATTAATTTCTATTGTTTGGTTTGACCGTGGTTGTCGCGCCTCAGGGATAATAAAGACGCCGTGATCTTGAACGCAATACCTCATTCTACGTGTTGACACTTCTGCTGTGTCGTGTTTTCGCCCCGCTTTTACAATTTCCACTCAAAAATAAAGTGTATATATGCTGACGCAGCTGTTTTTACCAGTTTCTGCTCCACCGGGGACGATAAATGATTGATGTGTTGATGTCCATAGAAGTTGTTGAATGGCATAAGCTGCTTTTATTTAGTCTGCAGAATTTCACATATTCATGTGTGTGTGTGTGTGTGTGTGTGTGTGTGTGTGTGTGTGTGTGAGAGACATGATGGGTTCATGGGCGACTGCTGAATGTCTTTGAAGATGGTATAACACACACAGACACACACACACACACACTCTCACACACACACACACACACACACACACACGCACACACACACACACACACACACACAGGACTGAACGCTGGAGGCCACAGCTTTGATCTCCTCCTCTGTTTGATGGCCACTCTCCCCCTCCTCCCTCCCCCATCCCCCCCTCCTCCCCCCTCCCCCCTCCCCCTCCTCCCTCCCTCCCCCATCCCCCCCTCCTCCCCCCTCCTCCCCCCTCTCCTCTCTCTCTCTCCTCTGGCCCTCTATGTCCAACGTCATCCTCTGCTCATCCATCGTATCATATATCTAAATTGAGCAAACCTTTTGTTTGCACATATAAAATAACGATACTTCTGATACTCCTGATACTTCAGAGTTCATCCCGCCCCCTCGAAGAAACACCTGAACTGACTCCACTCCCCGTGTCTCTGGGCTCGTCGCGGCCCCCCCCCCCCCCCCCTCAAAGGTGTTCGCTCGTCGGCGGTTACCTCATCGGGATCAAAGCAGGGGAGAGAAGTCGATCGTTTGAGAAGCCTGAGCTCGGCACCGGCCTTTTTGTTCCGCGATGCCACGGCGTCTGAAAGGTGCCGCCGACACCGGGAGGCGGGAGACGAGTCTCCGCTGCTGGTTCTTCTTCTGCCAAGTGGAACATGTAGGACAGATGGTGACAGAGCAGCTCGGCCCCCGAACCTGCTTCTCTGCTGCTGTCGACGGAACCCAAGAAATGAGTTAAAACAACGAGCTGATCCGACCAGGAAATATTATCTATCAATCTGTCTCCGGCTCATAATGTTCGCTCTACCGTTTGTTCTAACGCCGGTTCTATTATTCCATCCATCTTAAAAGAAAAGCACAATGACCAGCTCAGCTGTCACTTGGACACCGATGTGTGTGTGTGTGTGTGTGTGTGTGTGTGTGATAGTTTGTGTTGGAGGAGGAACCGAGCTGTTATGTAACGTTCAGGGCGGCTGAACCTTTCCATGACTCAGTGGAGCAGTGGATACAGAAGCGCTACTGTTTTTGTGGATGTTAAGAAATTCTCCTGCGGAGGAGGAGGAAGAGGAGGAGGAGGAGGAAGAGGAGGAAGAGGAGGAGGAGGACAAACCCACAGCGCTCGAGTCGGCAAACACTTCATGGGAAAAAGAGGATTCCTCCCACCTATGTCCTGGGTCGATATCAAGAGACGCGTCCTCCTGTGGGAGCGGGCACGCGGACGAAACCACTGTTGTGAATGTGCAGTGTCACTGCTCAGTAAACCCAGCCGTATTGTAATCTTCTCCAGATCGTAAGAAGTTAATAATCCCGAGCACAGTGCACCGTCTCAGCCCCGGAGTGGTGTATCCACGAGCGTGAACGCCTACACAAGCGGACCAGCACGAGCTGGACCTCGCGCCTCAACACGAGTCTATCCTCAACCCTTCACATCTCCTCTCTCAGCTGTTCTCCCTCCATAGACAACCTGGGGTCACAAATCTGCTTCCTACCAGCTTTTTTTTCTTCTGCGGAGGCCTCTTTGATTTCCCCCTCGCCGACCACTACCACGCTGGAGCGTCGGGCCATCTCCGCAAACAAAGCCCCCGGGATCATTTTCCAATTTAAACATTGTGTAGTCAGCTTTGTTTTCATTTTATGGTACAAGGTGAACACTTTGTGTCTGAGAGCGCTGATCCTCCGTCTGCACCGAGTGATACTGGTCCGAGGAACCTTCTATCTATCCTTCTATCATTCTATCTATCTATCCATCTATCTATCATTCTATCATTCTATCATTCTATCTATCATTCTATCATTCTATCTATCCTTCTATCTATCATTCTATCATTCTATCAGTCTATCATTCTATCCTTCTTTCTATCTATCCTTCTATCTATCTATCCTTCTATCTATCTATCCTTCTATCTATCATTCTATCATTCTATCATTCTACCATTCTATCCTTCTATCTATCTATCCTTCTATCTTTCCTTCTATCTATCATTCTATCTATCTATCATTCTATCTATCCTTCTATCTATCTATCCTTCTTTCTATCTATCCTTCTATCTATCTATCCTTCTATCTATCTATCCTTCTATCTATCATTCTATCATTCTATCATTCTACCATTCTATCCTTCTATCTATCTATCCTTCTATCTTTCCTTCTATCTATCATTCTATCTATCTATCATTCTATCTATCCTTCTATCTATCTATCCTTCTATCGTTCTATCTATCCTTCTATCTATCTATCATTCTAACATTCTCTCTATCCTTCTATCATTCTATCCTTCTATCTATCCTTCTATCTATCATTCTATCTATCTATCATTCTATCTATCCTTCTATCTATCTATCCTACTATCGTTCTATCTATCCTTCTATCTATCTATCATTCTAACATTCTCTCTATCCTTCTATTTATCTATCTATCAATCGTTCTATCATTCTATCTTTCTATTTATCGATCGTTCTATCATTCTATATTTCTATCCTTCTTTCTATCTTAGTATCTATCTATCTATCTATCATTCTATATTTCTATCCTTCTATCTATCTTAGTATCTATCTTTCTGTCTAATTCCATGTTGTGAGTAAACTGACTGAATTCAAATATTTCCTTGGAACATTTTCATAAATGTTTGTTGAATGTCTTCATTCAAATTCCTCGTCAGTGTTCCACTCATATTTCCATCCTAAGCCCTTCACAGTAATCAGAGTTCAGGGAGCTCAGCGTGCGGGAACACGGGAGCCAAATGAAACACGCAGTCAATCTCTGACAAACATCATAAATACCACGAGCGGCTGCTGTAAATACACAAGCGCTCACCGCGGCAGCGCCGTGGCCTGATTCGCTCGTGACCTGCTTCGTGGTGAAAGACGGACGGACCCGGTCACATGCTGCAGAAAGTCTTTCACAAAAGTAGGGCGGGGGGGGGCGACTGTCCAAAAAAAGAAAATTACAGACTCTGATCAAGTTTTCGTAACAGCATCACATGACGAACCTCTCGAGTCTCATGGTCCAAAAGAAAAGAGAAGAGAAGAGAAGAGACTTACTGGACGTCTCAGGATTTAACACCCTGCGAAAAAAAAAAAGGAATCGGTCCTAAAAGAGTCAGTTGACTGGAAACTGCTGCTTGGATGAAATAAAGACTGAGATCTATTCAAATCTTTCTTATTTACTACTAACATCTATTATAGCCCGTCGTTGCAGCTTTTTGACGACTGCACTTCAATCTGTGTTGAGTTCTGTGCGGTTTCTTGGACACAATTCTGAGCGAAAGCGGCGGAAAAGTGAAACTCTTTACACGCACAAATCATAAATCATTATTAAATGCGTTGGTTACTAATCAGACAAAGTGTGTGCGTGCAACAGACGCAGCTTGACTTGGCGGGACTCGTCGTTGAGGTTGAGGCGGAGAGGTCACTGGGGTCGGTGGGGTCAGAGGTCGCCGCGTCTCCGTTCGCTTGTTAAAAAATAAATGAATTGGAGATTCAACTTTTACCGAGGTCGACTGTAGTTCATCCTCCGTCACCAAGATAATAATCCCTCTGTTGTCTTCCTGGTGGTCGTTCCTCCATCAGCAGCTTTAGCAGTGGTTAAATGTCCCGGGTCAAAGGTCGGAGGGAGAGGCGCCACTTTGAGGGTCACGTCCTCAAAGAGATAATCTCGTGACTGGAAGGGAAAATGCCGAGAGGAACATTTAGATGTAACGTTCGTGTTTGTTTAAACGTCCGTGTGCTTGTTTATTGCTTCCTCCTTCTTTTGTGAGCCGCCATTTGACTTTTTCTCTCTCGATCTCTGGGTGGATTCGCATCGTCCTTCCTATCGTCTATTTCCTGTCTACCATTACTTGACCTCAATGGAAACTGTCCTGAGGGGAAGGAAAGGTGGAAAGGACGATACATAGCACACGGTGAAGAATATCGAACCATTACCAACGGTTGGAATTTTAAATTTAAAACAATTATCAAGGCTACGAAAGTGAAAGTCGCATTGAGAATGTTTGCTCTCGCTCCTGTCCACTCATATCGATCCACATGTCACCGTGTGGCATCAGATGTGAATGCTTCATAGGCAACGGTAACTCATAAGATGGCGTGCGTCACTTCTGGGTCATATTCATACTCATACATATTCACACATACTTGAATCCTTAACGTCCGTGCGCGGCGCGTCACGTTAAACATCGCTGCCGCAATGAATTGTGGGGCGCGTATTTCTCCTCAGGAGGGTCCAGTGCACCCTATGTTAAAGGAGATAGGGAGGGAAGCGTTGAAGCACCTTTCCTAAACATTTGAATGAAATACTTCCGGATCATTTCAGGATTTTGTAACTCTCGTCTCGCAAATTTGACAATTCGACCGCAAAGAAGAAAAGTGGCAGTCGCGTCTCAAGTGTGTGACGGAACCGACGCAGCGACTCGCCAGATGCCCCCCCCCGCTACGACTGTTACGATCTGTTCTTTCTTTGCAGTTAAGTCTCTGCACCAGCCCCAGTAAGCGATTCACATAACTCGGCCTGAGTCCTATTACAGCAACAACTAATAAGGCTAAGTGACGCGAGGGGGAACGGCCCGTTCGCTGGCACAGCGGCGGGGGGTCGGAGAGGTCGCAGATTACACCGCGCACGCCGAGACTGAACGTCCACCACTCCCGGAGCGGGAGGTCGATATCATCCCGACAGCTTGTGCAAATCACATTGGTCATTTATTATTTTTGTCTTTTGGTTTTTGGGAATTATTCATGTTCCACCACGGCCCCTTTTCACAACGGCTCCGCGCAGTGCGACGAGGTTGGATTCTGAAATTCGTGAAATATGAGTTGATCTCTCCGAACGCACGCGACTCTCGAGCCCTCCCGTGATTTTAATCAGTCAAATCTCCTATTCGCTAATATGGTTTAAGAGGATTTCCTCCACTACGTCGTTATGGCATCACCATATCCTCACAAGAGATAATTGAATCTCGTGAAACACACGTACGGACCGAGTCCTCTGAATTTCTCAGACGCCTTACGTAAAAGTGTTCACACACACACACACACACACACACACACACACACACACACGGAATCAACCAAAAGGAGAATAAATACAACATCGAGTGTGGCGGCGTCAAAGTGGCCTTTTCCCATCGATTTCCTGTTTCTGTGTCCCAGAGAAAGCGGTTGAGCTAATAGGCCGAGTTATGCCACAGCATGCGGCTGTGGGCTTTTCCTCATAAATCCCCCTGCCAGTGGCTCAACTGGAGGAGATTAGAGGTGAGCGAACGGCCGCCCGCCCGCCCGCCCGCCCGCCCGCCCTGACGGGTCGCTCGCTTCCCTTTCACTCTGCTGGCAAAAAAAAAGGAAAAGGACAATTATGAAACAGTGTTTTTTAAGGTGGACATATAATATAAATAACTTCTCTGGCAGCAGTTTCTCTCTGTGATTATTTTGTAAAAGAGGGTTTGCATTCTAATCACTCGCTGATTCAGCAGCCTGTGAAAATCGTTTTTGCACTCCCGTCGTTTTCCTCGGCACAAACACAAAAGCAGATATTTGTCCTCCGTCCCGACTCCTCGCCCGCCGAATCTCTGGGACAAAAGAACTGTGATCAAATGAGTGACGCGCTTGGTTGGGAGAGCTCGCCCTCTTTTCTTTTCAAAAGCACAATCCGCTCATTTCCTCGGCGAGGACCTGGACCTGGTGTCTTCTTCTGCTCGGGTCGTCCTCCTCTGTTGGCTCTTTTTCTGTGCTTCGATTTTAATTAGCCCGCGTGTGTGTGCGTGTGTGTGTGTGTGTGTGTGCGTGTGCGTGTGTGTGCGTGTGTGTGTGTGCGTGTGTGTGTGCGTGTGTGTGTGCGTGTGTGTGTGTGTGTGTGCCGCCGCACATTAAACGCAGACGACTACGATTACTCCCGGGCGAAGGCACCTGTCCCGCCCTAATAAATTAGCAGTTTTTTATTGGCGTCATTACTTCCCCCCACCGACACCGACACCGACGCTGCCCCTCGGCTCATCGGGCTCCTGCTTTGTGCCGGGAGATTTATTTGTCCTTCCCTTCGCCGGGACCCGTTTTGACCGATGCACTCGGCTGAGCTGCGCGTTGAGGCCGCAGCCTGTGTTGCTCTTGTGTGTAGCCGTTTAAACTCTTTGCAGATTTAAAAAGAAAAAACAACCACAAAACCAAACCCCACGTCCACAGAAAGAAAGATGCCGCCGCCACAGAGGTCGTGTCCTCTGCGCCAGCTGTTTGAATGCAGCACACTATGTTATTTTCCGAGGGATAACCACATGGTTACTCCCGTTGTCCTCGACAACAGAGAGCACGCCGTCGTCACGACTTTCCACGTTGGGATGCAGTGATGGGACGTGACGGTTCATCCTGACGTGAATCCTCATCGAGGCCCTTTAGAGACCTAGATCATCAATAATGTGTGGTATTGACCTGATATTCTGTATATCAATAATGTGTGGTATTGACCTGATATTCTGTATATCAATAATGTGTGGTATTGACCTGATATTCTGTATATCAATAATGTGTGGTATTTACCTGATATTCTGTATATCAATAATGTGTGGTATTAGTAACAGAATCTTTATCGCCTCTCTTCTTCTCCTCAGCCGACTATCTTCGGGACGCTGAGCCACGAGAGGGCCCGGTGTGACAACAGACTGTTGGTGAGTCACCGCCATTTTTTTTTTTGAACTTCCTCTAACTCACAAAGTCAGGACGTTTGGGTTTCGAGGGCGTCGGCGGTTGTTTTTAATTGGAAAAACAGCAAGCAGTTAATTAACACAAAAACATTCCTTGAGGATAAGTTTTCCCAAAAGCATCAACACACGTCCGTGTGTTTAGTGTGTGTGTGTGTGTGTGTGTGTGTGTGTGTGTGTGTGTGTGTGTGTGTGTGTGTGTGTGTGTGTGCGTTGAATTTGCCTTTTTTATATTGACACATTAAGAAAAATAATGTCGTCTTCAAGCCTTTCCGCTGCCTGACAGATGGAATAAAGAATCTTGTCTCTTTGTTGATGATGGAACACTAAAGATTATCTCCATCTCTTTGTTACTCTGAAATACAAATGGTCCATGGCAGACGCCACGGAAAAGCCAATTAACCCGGCAACAAAGGGCGTCATGGAGCCGGGCCGGTCGGTGTCGCCCCCGCCAGAGCTGTGGGAGCAGGGCGAGTTACTCTGGCGAGCTCGTGCCAACTGGCACCGCCACTTATTCAATCACTTAGCCCGGCGGCACCGAACGAAGCCGGGCAGATTTATGCCTTCGTCCGTTTCCCCCTGTTTGTCAGGAAAACAATAAAAGTGTCCCCCCCCCCCCCCCCCCTCCCCAAAGCTCCCATGGGCCCCGTGACCATTCAGCATTATCTCTCAGCTCGGAGCGTATCGGGCCCCGGGCCTTTCTCCAGCTCTAAGTAATGGACTGCAGCAGGTGGGCGGGCGGACGGGCGGGCGGGTGGGCCGGGGGACGGGCGGGCGGGTGGGCCGGGGGACGGGCGGGCCGGTGTTGATACGTATTTGGTGCTGATCATGACGGACAGTTTAAAATCACTGAGAATGTGAGGAACCAAAAGAAATTTGGTCCAAACGGCCATTGATGTGTGTTGGCTAGGGGTCGACCGATATGGCTTTTTCTGGGCCGATACCGATGATTACTAATCTAAGAGGCCGATGAGTGATATTTTAAACCGATATAACCAAAATTTAGAATAATACACAAACTCTTAACACGAAACTTTGTGAAAAATGCCTGAAAGCATGTGTTTGATTCACAGAACCTTTCAACATGACCTCAACACACAGAGTGCAGGGAGCTGTCAGCAGCATCTTTATTTTTTTTGCTGCGACGCGTCAAAGTAGTTTTAGGATGTTGACAGAAGATCAAACCAGAAAAACAGATTTTATTGCTCTACTAATACAATTTTTTTTTTTTTTACGGAAGTGGTGAAAACAATATGGATTCAAATCCATGAATTGATGGGGCTTAACAAAAAAAAATCCCCATCACTCATCACCCTGCTCCGCATGTGTGCCGCCACCAGGGGGTCAGAGATCAGACGTCTCAGGGTTAATGTGCTAAAGCCATTGAGAAGCACGCAGCACATCCCATAATGCCAGGGCTTTCCCTCTATAGCTGCTTTGAGTCTTTCAAATGATCCACCCAGGAAGCATTTCCCTCTCTTTTTTTTCTGAAGATCTTTGGCTTGAGGTTTTTTCCTCCTCCCTGACTTTAAAACATCTCTCCTGGACTCCGCCCCCCGGGGGCTCGCGAGGCCCAGGTGGAGCGGCGGGATTATGCTAAGGTTGTGGCTGCGGAACAAAAGCTACTCTCAGTGGGAGGAGAGGCAGCGGGAGAAGACGGCCGCCGTGATGTCACCGCAGACGGATTAACTCTCATGCATGCAGGGTCTTTGTGGGATTAATCTCATAATGAAGCCAGAAATTCTGGTTAAATCCTAATTGATTTCTTTTATTCAGCGAACTCTCATTGAAGAGTGGATAAATCGGACACGCAGCTGCGTATGAGGACTAGTAGTTTGCACTTTTTGTAAAATTGGAACAGGAAGAGAAAGCCTTAATATGATCTCGCTGTCAAGACATCCTCAATGCCGAGTTCACACTAGACGATTTTAAAGCCCCTAGTGTGTAATGTTTTGTAATTTTCTGGCGGCATGTGGTGGTAAAGTTGCAAACCGCCGACCAACCGAGCGACCGACAGGGGACACTTCATGGCGGCGCACCGCTAATTTCCATTTCCTGTGTCCGGCAGCGTCTGAAAATTCAACGCGAACGCGACGTATTCTGGACACGTTTAGTTCAACAACCGTGTTCAACACGACTTAGAAACATGGAGACTCACGCGGAGGTCGGGTCCACCTCATGGAACTATATTCAACTCATTCAGAGTTGACGAAAAAACATCTTGATTATACATATATGAACACACAGTTCTGGACAATATATTCAACTTCTGTGAATAAGTTCTTCCAAATATTACGCACTGGAGCTTTAATTCCAAAAAATCGAATTCAGAAAAATCTGGAAAAAATTGGGTTTCCTGTCTGAAGACGGCTTCTGTCAAATGCCCGTTGATTGACACCAGACTATGTCCCTTCGAAGGAATTGAACTTCCCGTCAGGGAGGCTACGTTAACATGCCTGCGCTCATGAGCTCATAGCTCATTTTAACATTTGCTCTTCTATCGCACCGACCCAGAAGAACGTAACCCTGACATAAGCCTGATATAAGAGCAACTGGTTATGTAAAACATGTTGGTCAAGTGTGTTCCTTCAGAGGCCTGATTTATTTTTCTCCAGCATCAGCAGCTCACTGCTGGGAACGTGGCCCGGGGCCAAAACCAAAGTGCTGCGTTTATTCCCTCCTTGTCCATTTGTGTGTGTGTGTGTGTGTGTGTGTGTGTGTGTGTGTGTGTGTGTGAGTGACACATTTGGCTGCAGCAATAAGCCAAAGGTTTAGAAACGTACAGCGACTGTTGGCTGAAGTCACGCACCCCGTGGTGCTGGACCTCGTCCTGCGGCGGCCGGGACGTCCTGGTTACAGCACAAACACACTCTTGTGTTTACGTGCGGCCCAATAAAGCGCTAACGGGATCAGTTTTATGGCAAATGTCATAAGTCACAACCTCAAATGAACACCCAATCAGTCATGGTAGATATAGTATTTATGTATTTATACTCTGACGATTCACGGCTAATATTTTCTTTTTCCTTTTCCAATCTGTCCAACCTGTTGACGGCAGTTTAAGCTGCGTGTAGCATTCTGGATTAATCAATGCATGAAATATGCTCCACAAACATAGTTGTTCTTGTTAGTAATCA
Organism: Scophthalmus maximus; assembly: GCF_022379125.1. Classification (NCBI taxonomy): domain Eukaryota; kingdom Metazoa; phylum Chordata; class Actinopteri; order Pleuronectiformes; family Scophthalmidae; genus Scophthalmus; species Scophthalmus maximus. The sequence continues at coordinate 2,910,173 of NC_061533.1, read as the reverse complement.
TGTTGCTGCTGTCTTTAACATGTGTTATGTTTGTGTAGAGGGCAATCTGCCGTGTGTGTGTGTGTGTGTGTGTGTGTGTGTGTGTGTGTGTGTGTGTGTGTGTGTGTGTGTGTGTGTGTGTGTGTGCGTGCCTGTGTGTGTGTGTGTGTGTGTGTGTGTGTGTGCGGTGACCTTCTGTTGGCATCAGACTGGACACTGCCTCACACTCGCATGCCTTCAGATGTTATGTAACCCTGCCGTCGCAGGCTGCCATGGACACACACACACACACACACACACACACAGATAAACACTGGGCCTCGGGGATGAGATTAGTCAACTGGGCAGCGGAGGGAGAATCGGGCGGATCTGTTCGGATGAGTTTATTTTGAAGCGAGCAGCTGCGTGCGATCACGTCGCAGGGCCCGCTGCCCTCGTGATTATTAGTCAGGCGTGTGTGTTTGCTCCTGCTGCGTTCATGCAAAACCTGGTGTCGTATCATCCTTCACACACACACACACACACACTGACGATTATTTCCATTATCGATTCATCTGTCGGTTGTTCGGTCCACTAAATGGCGAGAAATGTCGATCTTGTTTCCCCCAACCACAAGATGATGTTTTGTTACGTCCACACACCAACGATATTCATTTAACTGTCACAGAGGAGCAAAGAAACCAGAAAAATATTCACATGACCGGCTGCTAATGTTAAAATAGCATCGACTCTTCCTGGAAATGTCACTTTGTCCAGCAAAGTGTGACGATGACTCATTCGGACGAGGGTTTAAACTCGACCGGGGGTTTTAATTCAGAGCAGCGGTGAAGTGGATGAGATGTCCAGAGTATTGAAAATGTATTCTCTCAGCTCGAGCCACAGATCAGTCCACATTTCTTTCTGACCTCGCTGCAGGTTTGAGGCAACAGAATAACACAAAAACATAATTTTCCAGGGGGAAATAAAGGTGCACACTCAGGTATATGAGGGAACAGTCTTTAAATGAACCTGCTGACAGGTGAAGACGAGTGAAGTTGTGTCTTCCTCTGTAATTATTTGACCCGACTCAGGAGGAGGTTCGGCCGCTTTGATGACAAAGCTGAAGGTGGATGTTTCGACCTTGACACCTCTGAACCGGGTTCACTCCACTTAACCTCCTGGCCTGACAACAAAGGCCACAGTTGCACTCTGACCCGTGACCCCAAGAGTCTTATCTGTGATGTACAGATGGAGAAAAGATCCTGTGTGATGGGACCCGGCGACCTGTCCGGGGGTGTACGCCGCCTCTCGCCCAACGTCAGATGGGATTAGCTCCAGCCGCCACACGACCCTGTAGGTTGAGCGATATGGATAATGGATGGACGGATGGAAATCTATGACGCTATGAATTCAGACTTTTTAGAACTGGAATTGGATGATCGGCAGTAGTTGGATGTCTGAACATCTTGTGTTTTTACTGTTTGTTCTGTCGTGTGTTCGGTTCAAGTAGTTTTTATGGTATTAGAGTCAAAATTCTCTGATTTCAGCTTCTTAAATGTGAATCATATAATATAGTATATAATATAGTAAACTATATATCTTTGTTGTGTGGACAAAACAAAACATCATCTCGGGGCTTGGGAATTTTGAGAAACAACTAAAACAAACTCCCCCTCTCCTCCTCCTCCCTCTTCACATTCAGTAATCCACGAGGAAATGAAATTGGCTTAGCGACTTTACCGACCCGTCTTGGGAGGGGAACGCCACAAAGGACCGCAGTGAACAGTTTAAGCTGATTAACCCCAAAGAGTAGGGTTATCTCATTAAAGCTCGACTTCAGGGGCCACGCCGTGTTGGCCGTATGAATATAAGTGAACGCGGGGAGTTTAATTAATGGTTTGGCAGCGAAAAGCTTATGTAACTTGTGTTTTCAGCTCACGCCAATGACCATAAATATCCGACTCCGACTCTGCCTGTTGAATTTTTATGGTTATATCGTTGTCAGTGACCTACTTTTAGCGATTGCTTGCGTTTGATAGTTCAACATAGATCAAATACAGATATTGGTACTGATTAACTGTGTGAAGATGAACGACATGAAAGCTCCTCAGAAGTGAAGCCAAAACACTTTGATCGCCCCCTGGTGGCTTGCTGAAGTATAGTTAATAAACTCCGCCTCTTCCATATTAACAGACTGTCATGGACCAAACAAAAAAAAGTCAAATTATATGTTAAATAATGTTTTTCCAAAGATGGTTCCTATTATTTTAGTGAGTCATTATCACACTGATGTTTATTCCAGTGTTCATTTTCTGATCAAATTGGTTTTAATTAGTTATTTGATGCTATAAAAAACCTAGCTAGCTAACCCTCTTCCTTTGTTGGCTAACCCTCCCCATGTGCTAGCTAACTCTCTTGGTGTGCTAGCCAGCCCCGCTTCATTTGCTAGCTAACCCGCTTCACGTGCTAGCTAACCCTCTTCCTGTGCTAGCTAACCCATTTCTCATGTGCTAGCTAACCCTCTTCAAGTGCTAGCTAACCCTCTTCATTTTCTAGCTAACCCCGTTTTCATTTGACATTCTAATTGTGTACATGGCGTATAAGGTTATCATAATACACAGAGTTCATGTGAGACATACATATATCCATATATATTAAACATATGTGTAATAATAATGGCATGCTATATAATGGTATATATAGAAAAAGAGAAATGTGAGGTTGAGGCAACGTTTGTACCTGGACACTGCACAACTCAGTCCGATCATCAATGACTCCGATGCCACCGACCGACCAACAGACACGTCTCATGATGAGCGGTCACGGTAGTGAGGTAGAAACAGTGCGGATAATGAGTTTGGGCAGTGATCCGTTAGCCCGGGTATCAGTCAGCTGACGCTGCGGGAGGGAAGCGAAGCAATCAAAGCAAAGGGCCTTTAAATATGTTTGGCTTTTTTTCTTTTGGTAAGAATCTCTAGTGCGTATGTGATTTCATGCAAAGGGAGGGACGGGGTTTCAACGTACGGCCTAGGTGTTTTTTGTTTGATGCATTTCTGAATAGAAAAAGAAATGAATAAAAGGAACAGAAACAAATAGATTTATGATTCTTTTTTGCACAAAAATTGACCAAGATAAAGAATTAAAGAGTCAGATTACATAATGAACAAGACAATTAATCGGTATGGAGAAAGGCGTGTACAGTATAGCAGCAATGAAATATAAAAAAATACTAAATATACTATGTTTTGCAAGTTGTCAGTAGCTTTTAATCGGTGCCTTGAACCTTAAAAAAAGATTTAGAATATTATGAGTACTGCTGAATTGGTGTCGAATAGAATTCAGTATAGTAAAAATATAATAGGGCAGTTTGAGACATACAGATACGTCAGTGTACATGTATATACAATATAAAAACAAGGTTTTCTCTGTAGTTCTTATGCTCTTTCAGTCCAGCAGATCAAACATCTTAATTTTCTCTCTTCACAAATTATCCTAGAGTATCAAACGCAGTAAGAATCCAGCCTGGCGGCGGCGGCGGCGGCGGCGGCAGGGTCGGGGGAGCTAACAGGAGAACAGCAGCTCCTCTTATCGGGTCCAGGCACAAAGCCTCGAAAAAACAGTGCATTTTAAATTTATGCATTGACGATGCTCTCGGCTGCACCGTGCACACATCGGCTATTAAACAAAAATGGGATTTCGGATCAAATAATAAACTGTTTGTCTTTTGTAAGGAGACAAATCACGATGTTTGCCTCAGAGCAGGAGATTTCTTTCTTTTCTTCTCCCCTCTTAATTTTAAGGCTTGGCTCATGTTTTATTCATGATAAATCGTGGCCCCGGGGCCTGAAAAGCGGCTTTTTTTAAATATTCATTTAAGTGAGATTACATTTGTTAAGTCAGTAGTTGAATTGTACAACAGGATGAGGCCGTGTAAATGAACACGCTCCGTCTGGCAACCACCGGCGTACGTCGTCGGCTCGTGCGTCACAGAGTTCAGGAAACACGGGGACTGCAAATATCAGACCGACTATGACTGACATTTGTTTTGTCCAACAAATGTGAGAAAATAATAAAAGCTGCCTGTTACGATTTATCAGCAATGTGACATGTTCAGACTGTTGACAGACAGTTGCTCTATTTGAGATATAAGGTTGCTATCACAAAGAAAAGCAAGAAACTGTCACAAGCTGAAATCAAAGTACGTTTGGAGATTTTACTTTAAGTAATCAAATACGCTGCCAGTCCCGTTTGTCGTCTGAACCAATGACTGTGAATAAAGATGGACGATGCTTCTCCACTTCCTCCCCCTGTACCAAAGTGAAGCCAAAATTTCATCGGATGCGGGTGCCGCCATCTTGCGCCGGTGACGTCATCGTGTCTCAGCCCGTTTTGATTGCATCAAATAACTAATTAAAACCAAACTGATCAGAAACATGAACACTTGAATGTAAGTCAACTAACTAAAGTGTAATGTGTAGTGGCCCATCTGCTAACATGGAGGAGGCGGGGTTTAGGACCTATACTGCAGTCAGCCACCAGGGGGCGATCAAGATATTTTGGCCTCACTCTTGTGGAGCTGTCATGTGATAAACCTTCAGGAAAACAAATGACGTACGATTTTTATGAATAATTTAAAGATACATTTAGGATCAACATGTTGCAACTTGGCTGTTTCTTCAATTACATTTTTTTTTTAATGAATTTGTGTATTTGCTGCTGCAAATTTGTTGCGTATATAAAGGTCTTTTGTTTTCTTCATGAACAACGAGCATGAGGATAAAGAAGGCGGGACTACACCACATGACCATATGAAATTATGATTAATAAAGCCATAGATTTCAAAAATCTCAAATGTAAATGTCCGTGTGTTTACACCGAGGTGATGCAGTCGATGTGTCTCTGTGACATTTTGCCGTCAGGCTGTGTAATTTTTGATGAGGGCAGGTGATGGACTGTAACGACTGGATCCACATTGGACATCTAACGTTCTCCCGGTTAATATCATTTAATCCTGTTTGCTTTATCAACAAACCATATAATGACCTCACAGCTGCCAAATTGCTTTGCTCAGAGCTCCCAGGAGATGAGAGCGGGTTTTCTTCCCCTCGGTTTCTTTTTTTTTTCTCATTTATTTGGCAGATCTGCAAAATGCCAGCCAGGCTGCTTTCATCGATTCGGAAAGGTCAAGTGTGCAGTTGTTTGCTGAGGTGTAATAAGAGCGATTGTTTTCAGTTCCCTCGCCACAGAGCGCCTTGATTTTGTAAAGCTGCCAGATAATTAAAGACTGATTAATTAGCAGCTTCATTGTTTGTGCTCGACCATCATGTCACACGCAGCTCGACTGCTCCTGTTCCTCTGATTGACGGGGCATTTCACAGGGAGCTGCTTGGATTCCGTGTATGTAAGTGTGTGTGTGTGTGTGTGTGTGTGTGTGTGTGTGTGTGTGTGTGTGTGTGTGTGTGTGTGTGTGTGTGTGTGGCCATATTTGCAAACCAAATCTGTGACTCTTAATTAGAAGGTTTGCCGCTGCAGAGCTGCTTGTTCTACCTCGGTGATGATGTCATGTTACATTCGCACGAGTACGTCCTTTTGGGAACAGAAACAGAGCGCTTTGGCCTCGTATCCGACTCGACTTTTCACTAAACTCACGTCGTCACGCGACGGCCGATGTCATTGATGCGTCGGTCATAGGAGAATTCCGTGCTGTATTGAAGAAGACTTGAAGCTAGAGATTGAACCATGAACGCCTCAGGAAAATGTTTACTGACGCAACCGACAGAGTCGCCCTCTGCTGAGAGTGCGCGCACTTTAACGTTGGCTCGCTGCTTTAGCTCTTTTGCGGTCACCGGGGCGCGTTCGTGGCGATGCTGTTTTTTGGGGGAATTCGCCTTTAAATCGTCTCTTGTAATATTCACATGACCTCCGGCTGAACTCCTCTCTGACGGACAGCTCTCGGTCAAACGGCCGTGTGACTTAGATTCTTCGCAGCAACGAAGCAAATTATGAAAAAAAACTTCAACATTCAACATGAGGATTCAGCTCATATTATCCACCTGTTTGGTTTTATTAGTCTTTGAAAGATTTCCGGTACGGAGAGACGTTCTGACCCGATGTTGCAAAACCCCTCGGTGAGAAACTGCGGTTGTCAACGAGAGAATCGGTCGCTCCGAGATGAGTTATGGATGTTTGATGCTCGTGGCCTTTTCGGGGGGAAACTAAGAGTCCAGGTTCAAACGTTGACGACTGTTAATTGATAATGAATCATCTCTAAGTTAATCCTCAGTGACTTTACAGAGGAAACAAGAAGCTGCTTGTGTGTTTTCGTGAGTGGCGCCGACAGAAAAGTCGAGCATCTTTAAAAATGCCACAAATACTTTCAGCGAAGACCTTCTGACTTTTTTTTTTTTTTCATCCGTGGAGGAGAGAATATCTGTCCTTGCAGCTATCAGCTAAAAAATACCAGCCAGTGCTTTGAGCTTCATCTCATTCTTGTTCTCATTGAGGATGAATTCCTGCCGCTCCACTGGCAGTGTCCTCAGTAAATTCATTACTGAGGAACATTCCGAACATTTTCTTCCATCCAGCGAGTGTCATGGCCTTCTTCCCAACAGGCTCAGGCTGGTTTCACGCTGATTTGACTTTATCTCGATGATTTATATCTGTATTTGTTTTATAATATCGAGACGCGCGCGGAAGAAAAAGCAGTTTCCAGGTTTTACTCCCAATTTTTTCGCTTCTATAAATACCAGGACGTTTTTGTGATGATGTCTTGCCACTCGTGTCGACTCCTCCTTAACGCTGATGGATTTGATGGTGCTGGTGAACTGCACATGTACATGAGTGTGTGTGTGTGTGAGAGGCAGAGGGTTGAGAACACACACACACACACACACACACACACAGAGAGCGAGGGAGCAGGAAGGGATTTAGTAATTTCTCTAATAACTCCCTTAGGTGGGCTGTGGTGAGAAAGGCGCACCGTCTGCCTCCACAGCAGAATGAATAATGGAGGGGTTTGCATGTGTGTGTGTGTGTGTGTGTGTGTGTGTGTGTGTGTGTGTGTGTGTCTGCAGCCCACCACACAATAATGATAATTGACCAATTCGATGGCGGAGAGGAGCGTAAACACCCGGGGCTCAACCAGAAAGGTGAAGCGTTACAGAGCGACCAGACAGAAACGAGACGAGGATCCAGTCCACGTTTTGCATTTTCCTTGTTGTCGGGTCGTCAGTAATGTCACAATGTCACGCAGTTTAAATGTGAACTGAAAAGTTCTAAAAATATCAGGTTTCCTTCTATTGCACATGTAAGGAAATGCCTTTGATTTGTCTTGTACTGAACTTGATGAGACGTGTTAACATTCAATTTATTGGCATTGGAAATGTGAGAGTGCCTGAAGGTTGTATTCTCTGGAATGACCAGCAGAGGGCGACTGTTGTTTCTAGAGAAGTCTATGAGAAGAAGAGTTTATCGTTCAATCTCTAGTTTCAAGTCTTCTTCAATACAACATGATGTTCATTTTGTACATTATGGTTCATTTAGAGTCAAATAGACAATAAAGCACTGTACCAAGTACCGTCCAATGGGTGCAGGTTGCAGGTGTAACTCTCAGTCAGGCCACACCCCCTGCTCCTCTCACTTCTGGTTTCAAAAAACCAAGATGGCGCTGGTTTTCCTGAACTCGAGGCTTCAACACAGCAGCTCACAAACCAATGGATGACATCACGGTGGTTTGCACGCAAATTTTTTTTTGACGCAGTGCAGATACAATACATTATACAGTATACAGGATGTCATCACGAAGAATATCAACATGATTTTTTTTTTTTTAATTTTGATTCATCAAAGGAGGCCAGAGAGTGTTAAATCTGCGATGCTGTTTAAACAAAGTCCTGAAAGAGAACTTTCCCTTAATAATTTATCGGAAGTATATTTTATTCAACTAAGCATTGAGCTTGATCAAAGAAAAAAGTAAATACACCCGGAAAATCTGACCAAATATTTGGCGCCAGCTTTCAGTATTTCGACAGTGCTCTCTGAACGCACTCTTTGATCAGCACTAATGGAAAAAGTATTGAGGTTTTTTTTAATGCAGAACTAGGATAGGATATGTGCAGTATGAACAGTGTTGACAAGTATTGGCAGTATGAATACACCAAGGAAGTTAAACAACGTATGGTATGAAGAGTATAGTAAATATGCGATGGACAGATATGTACAGTATAGACGGTGGTCGTGATATGAATATGTTATAGGTGGGGTATGTAGTAGTAATATAAGAGAGTACAGTCATATACCAGCTAAATTTAACGTGGTCGAGTTATATTTCAAAAATGACGTTGCCGATAATGAGCGCTTCATTTCTCAGGAAAGCTGAGACGAGCCTTGTTTATCCGTGAGGAGTTAGGATTTTCTGTCTCAAAGCGAAGGGGTTTATGGTTAATATATTCTTGATTTCGACATGAACGGATACGATAACGCGATGGATTTGTCCGAAGAGACCGATCGTTTCAGCTGCACTGACGTTTCTTTAAAAGTCACCGCTTTTCTGCCGAGCAGTTCCACCGGAGACGCCATAGTTGGTGAAGTGCCTTGCTCATCACCACTGTAGTTGGTGACAGTTTCACAGTGCGATTCTCTTTCCCTCCCTGGTTTCAGCCAGTCAGGCTTTTATTCGTCCCTGGGTGTGACAGCCTCTAAGCCCCCGGTGCTGACGCCGCTATTGTCAGAGTCTGCGCTTTGATCCCACCGGACCAGGAACACATCCGTGAATAAAGAAAAGCCTTTTCCCCAATAGCAAAATGTCCGTGGCTCTCCTGCTCTCCTGAGTGTTTTTTTTTATTAATAGACAGGAAGCAGGTACAGTACATATTCTCCAGGACGCTCCGCCGTATGATGGTGCAGGGGTTTTTTCCCCTTATTCCTCCTACTTTCTCCTTCATACCCCCGCAAAGAAATACATGCAGCTTCAAAATGTTTCACGTTACTTCTTGTTCCATCACGTCGGGTATTCTTCAGTCGTCGCCTCTTGTCGGCAAGAGTTCTGCCGACGAGATTTTGAGGGGAACATAGGGCCTGATTTGGGGGGACATAGGGATGACCCCCTTACGAGAATTACTGATGTTTGGTATATACAATGTTTCTCATGTTCCCAGTCTCAGATTTGCGTGTTGGAATTCTGAGGAATTGATGTGAACGTCTATGTTTTTGCAGGCATCAGGTCAAAAGATGAGCTGTGTAGGGATCACAGAAGTTATTACACTTCATGGCGACATCCCACAGTTTGTCGAGATGTCTGTCGCCAGATTCGACCAGGAACCGACACAAATTCAGCAGACGTATGAAAAAAACTTTTTTAAGAGCAGACTCTGTATTTAGGTCAGTACGACTCTGCCCTGTTGAACTGACAGTAACCAGTATAAACGGGTCACGCTGTGCAGATCACAACACTGGTCGACTCGGAGCCCGAGGCAGTTCCTCCTGCGACTCCTCACATCTACAGATAGTGTTCAGGATGTGATGTCAGAGGATCCTGTACTGATAAGGAGCAACGGGAAGAAGTTACAGAGCGGGAGGTTGAACAAAGGTCACGAATGATTACAAGCAACTCATGAAGCGATTGTGACTTTTAAAAAATTGTACGAGCTGTTTCTCCCGCGTCCTCCCTCCTTGTCAAATGTTCCTCCCGGCTGGAAACTGCTGAGCACAATTACTAAAGCCGCAGTCGGCAAATTGAGAATTGTGGTACCTTGCTCAAGGGCGACAGCGGTCGGAGCAGCGCTGAGGAAGAAAAGAGCTCTTCATGATTTTTTGGGGGTTTGTTTTCAGTTCTGGGACTCGGAGAGTAGCGACCCTCCGGTCACCGCTGTGCCTCTCTGACCCTTCTGCAACCCCCCGCCCTGTGCTCATGCATATCGGTAGTCGAGTACTTATTTTCCCCCCTTCATGACAAACTCACAGCTCCATATTCATGCCTTTGTTCGCGAGCTCTAAATGCCACGGTTCACCTTGCCTTGATCTGCGAAAGGCCACGTTTGAACCCCCTGCTGTCGGCTTTGACCGCGGCTGCTCCCCTGCCAGAGGACCACCCCGCGCTGTACTGTACTGTCTGGGAGGTTGGGTATGATTTAGATTCTGTCTGGATCATCAGGGACGAGGATGGAAATGTTGATCAGGCAAAGGTTCTTGTAGACGGTGGCTTTCAGTGAATTAACAAACTTCTAAAAGAAACTGACCGGAGAATAATTGGAAAAATCTGTGGGGGAGCGTATCTATGTTTGCTCAACCCTGTGTGCCATCAACCATATATTCCCTCAACCCTGTGTTCCCTCAACCCTGAGTTCCCTAAACGCTATGTTCCATCAACGCAATGTTCCATCAACGCAATGTTCCATCAACGCAATGTTCCATTAACGCAATGTTCCATCAACCCTATATTACCTCAACCCTATGTTCCCTCAACCCTATGTTACCTCAACCCTATGTTACCTCAACCCTATGTTCCCTCAACCCTATGTTACCTCAACCCTATGTTCCCTCAACCCTATGTTCCCTCAACTCTATGTTCCCTCAACCCTATGTTACCTCAACCCTATGTTCCATCAACCCTATATTACCTCAACCCTATGTTACCTCAACCCTATGTTCCCACAACCCTATGTTCCCTCAACTCTATGTTCCCTCAACCCTATGTTACCTCAACCCTATGTTCCCTATGTTCCCTCAACCCTATGTTCTCTCAACCCTATGTTCCCTCAACCCTATGTTCCCTCAACCCTATGTTACCTCAACCCTATGTTCCCTCAGCCTTGTGTTCCCCTCAAATGTCCCCTTTGCCAAAGTGAATTGAGCAACGCACGCGATCTTCCCGACCAGTATTCCAAACTGCCACCCTCGTCTCCTCTAACTTCCCGGCTACCTTCGCAGTCTGATAATTTCATTCGGTTTTTGTTCTTTGAGGATGACATTGAGGAGGTCGGAAGAACTGGGGCGGGCGCCAGCGTGTGACTCCCTCACAGAACAAAAAGCCGTGGCTCTTTGTTATGCAGCCGAAGCCCGGACGAGCGTTCTCGCTGCCAGAGGTATATACAAGGGAGCTCATTTGCACACATCGCCACAGGCATACGAGAGAGAGAGAGAGCGAGAGAGGTGAGGAACGAGACGTCGTACGGAGGAAGATGAGGCTAATTATTCTCCCCGCGGAGACTCGGAAGCTTCCCCCCTGGCTTCTCACAGGGGGGAAGGTTGTCAGGATTCGATTCCCCGGTGAGCGGAGAAAAGAGGACCGAGAAGACGAGGAGAGAGCAGGAATATGACATACGGCAGGAAACTACAATACGGATTCTTAATTAGCGGCGTGTCACGGCATCTTTGGAGACTTGTATCCAGTGTGAATGGCGTATGCCACCGCGTTGGGAAACTGTGTTTTCACCTTTTCTGAACGCAAAATTTGTTACGTTCACTTTGCTTCCCTCGAAATGACCCGATTTCCTGCCGGCGTGAAGTTGGTCATTCATGGAGTTCATCGTCCATCCGGTTGTTTCCCCTTCGTCGGGGACCAACGGCTGCAGTCTGAGCTGTTGTTCGAGGCGAGTGAAGTCGACTCGGTGAGAAGAGAAGCTTATTTACGCTTCCTTCCATGAGAAGTTAGCTCTCTAACTTCAGACACACTTTCCCTCACGAGGACAAGTATCGACTCCCGGGTCTTGGATGTGATAATCCCGTCTGGAAGTTTGACGTGATGGGATTGTTTCTCCCTCTTTGTGATTTGGGTTCATTCCTTTACATTCAGACTGGTCTTACACCCGGAGACAGATTGTGGGTCTTTGAGCGCAGAGTAATCCACAAGGATCATCCTCCCTCCCGTCTTTCTTCAAAGTGCTCCAGCTGACGGTTATATAAGTCACGAGGGATTAACCTACTGCAGAGGACATCTCCTCGTCTACGTTCCGTCTTACTTCACCAGTCATACTTGACGTGTTCAGTTGTTCACGAGGAAAAGTGTCCTTAACCCCAAAAACCTTTTCGATCCAAGAAAACCAGACAAGACATTTTCATTCGTCTTAAAATCTAAAAGCGTTCTCTAGCTCTTGTTTAGTTTTATTATTCCTATTTAGGATTTTTATAAATATAGATTTCCTTGGTTGTTTTCCAATCACAGCTTTTTTATTTGGCCCAGTCCAAGGATCGAAATTTTTCCATGAACCTCTTCTGCTGACAAAGCATTGATGTCATGTTGCCGTTCACTGTTAAAAGCCAATAATAATAATAATAGTAATATATTCTCATAAAGGATAATGGACGTGCACGCCGATGCATATTTTTTTGCTGAAATGTCATTCCATTATTTTACAGTTTTGGAACAATCGCTTTTATTTTCTTTCTTATCTCGAGTTACATGAAACGAGAGTGATGTATGAATATGAATATGAAGCTACAGCCAACAGTCAGTTAGCGTAGCTTAGCACAAAGGCTGGAAACAGGGGGGAGCAGCTAGCCTGGCTCTGCCCAAAGGAAACTCTGAAGTTCCCAGTTTGACATTCTATGTCCCGATTTGTTTAAAACCAAACAAAAATACCCCTGAAAAGTATAAGCCTGACCAATTGGATGTTACACATATATATCGGCAGATATATCGGTACAGGAATGTTTTTACTCCCCCCCAAGAAATCCCTACTGGTCGGGCTCTAGTGTGTAAATTACAAGTTGTGGTTTTCATGGGGACTATTTCTTGGGATCTCAGATGATCTTTCCTGGCAAAACCCAACAGCAACAACAAGACTCCGGGAAATTTAGTTTCCAAGATGAGAAAGAATTGACGAATACGCTTATTTTCCAAAAATAATCAAACAATTCCGTCAATCCCGTATGGGTGCGAGAACTGACATTTTGCAAACGGCCGTTCCAGCCCTGATCACGTTTGTCCTCCGGGTGTTAATGATCTCGGCAGCGATCTCGGTGTTCATGTTCAATCATCGTCATGTTTCACGCCGCTGCGTCGAGCGGTGAATCGTGTCTGTTCTACGTCGAGCTGCACATCTGCTCCTGCATGGAGCTGCGGATCGAATTTGGTGTTCTCACTCCAACTGATGAATTCACCCGGTTCCTGACAATCCGCCTACTTCATCTTATCACTTCCGGAAGTCTTTCTCAGCGGGAAGCGCAGCAGAATGTGACGAGAGAAAACACAGGGTCATGATGAAAAGTGCTTTTTAAATGTCGAAAAATTAAAGCTGCCAGGGACAATGATTATTCTTCAATTTCGTCATCACGCTGAGGCAGCGGTTGATAATACCAAGTCAGGATTTTACATCTATATCTTTAGGCATCACTGAAATGAATGACAGAGCTGCATTGTTCATGGAAGTGGCCAATGTTGATCACAGAAATACTTACATATTTGGAAAATGGTCACGGCTGAACTGAAAATACAAAGTGTCACCTTGTTGCAACTCATTTTACACACGTTGAATCACAGTTTAGCATTAAAAAAATCCACATATATGACAAAAACGTATAGTTTGAGCGTGTGAATGTGAGTGTGGCGCCTGATTATTATTGTCAGGGTGCGACTCAATGCATTAGCCCAGGCTTCCCTTTCACTCCACAAGGCAAAACACAACGTGATACCCGCATGGACTGGGTACACCAGTTCACACACACACACACACACACACACACACACACACGGGATGCAGAGGAAGAGGAGGCAGCGGCATGTTACAGTGCAGTCGGGCACATTATGCCACAGTACAGTTTGTTCTGTTGAGACGGACGAACTACACGACGTTCCCTCTTCTTATAAAAAAAATAAAAAACAACTCCCAGAAGCCCCGAGTCTGTGTGTTGGAATGTGCCCTAGTTATGCCTCATCTGCGAAGAATACAGTTCTCCCGCGGCTCAATAATTCATCCGGTCCACACTGTCCTCCGAAACATGTTCGTGCTGTTCCGCGATCCTGCACCGGAGACGACGTGGGGGCGATGCCTTCGAGGTCTGCGGATCTGGAGCAGCTGCACGGGGGGGAAACAATCGGCATTTTAACTGAACGTTTCATCAAACATGAATCCGAAAGTTGAGCCTAAACCTCCATCAGACTTGTTCGCTCGCTGACAGGGCAACTCCAGGCAACAGCTCATGTTCCACTCTTAAGCAAAAAGAGCAACACAAAGTCGTCATAGAGCCGTTAATTATACACCAAACCAAGATTTACTAAACAAAGATAAACCCAACAAAGATAAACCGAGATAAACCAAACCAAGATGAACCAAACAAGATAAACCAAACCAAGATGAACCAAACAAGATAAACCGAGATAAATCAAACCAAGATGAACCAAACAAGATAAACCAAACCAAGCTAAACTGAGATAAACCAAACAGATAAACAGTTACAAAAATTGCTGCTTTGAGGCTTTTATGAACGACATTTATGTCTTATAATCAGCGAGGACACTTTTAAAATATCAAGAATTCCAAATGGAGTCTGGCGTGTTTCATATAGAGACATCACCTCCTGATCCAGAAGCAATAAGGATCATGAAGAATATAGATGTTTCAGAAAAAGAAAAAAAATGGTTTTGACTGCTCGGCAGAATTAATTATCACTTGCGGCTGCGGCGGCAGCGGTTGCTCGGCAACCTTGACGTATATTGTTGCTTCAAGGCCCTTATCACGGACGCTGCGATGGCGTTTATCAACCTGTTCACCACAAACCAATTTCCCGAACAGTTGACGACAATTATATAGCGAAGTCATCACCACACAACCAACTGTCAATCATCTTCAACAGACAGCCCCTTTGACCTCAGGGAGCGAAAGTGATTTACGTCTTATGAAGGTCCAAATGTGACTTCAGGTAACTGAATATCAAGTACAAGGTAAACCGATGAGCATTATTCTTTATTTTTCGGATTTATTTTTCCCTCCCATGTCGGAGCTTATGAGTCTCCCACCCATCGATCAATTAATTTGTTATAATACTGCAGAGATCTCCGATGGAGAGTCTGCACTGATGGACACTAATTGTGAAGGAAAAAGCTTTATCTAAAAATAGAACGAGCTGCTGCGTAATGTGTGAGCGGTCGTGAGGGAGCAGCGGGTTTCCCTCCTCCTCCTCCTCCGGTTAAATGGGAACAAAGTCGCCTTTGGACCACGGAGCTATTCTTACAAGGGCTGTGCAACACTGGACAGACGTCGCTCACAGAGTCTCAGAGATGTTCATCCGATTTCTCTCGTCGGAAAAATTTTGGAATTCCTCCGGAGCAATATCCTGCAGGAGGAAATAATGAGTTAGCGTGTCGGGTGTGAACGCAGCCTCCGTCCCCCCGCTGGCTGCTGCCTCGAAGGGTGATCTGTGGAACAACACTCAATCACTCACGCCTACAGACAATTATATTACGCGATAAGCATGAGGAGGATTTTTTTCTTTCGTTTTCTCAGAGGAGCGCTTTGTCGTTCCCATCCCTCGCACGTACTCGTACAAGCTGCTGCCGTCTCAGATTTTGAACTGCAAGCGGCCACCAGTCTGTCTGACTAGGCTCACTTCTACTTAGTAACCTAGTTTCAGATGGATCGGACAAAAAACCCTAGGAGGAGTTCGAAGAAGTAGGTTGTAAACATGCCGCGCTTGTACGAAAAAAGTTATTCGCGGAAATGGGCGTGGCCTACGTCATGTGATTCAGTTTGATTCAAGGAACGCGTGGATGTAAGTTTTTTAAATGTGCCATATGCAATGTGGGCGGTATAGTCCAAAACGCATCTACCTTGATAATAGCGCCATCCAGTGGTCCACATGTGTAATTTTTGGTATGTGAGGTTCATGGCGCATTGTAAATGGACACTGGACATTTGAAGTCGTTGAAGTTAGTGTAAGAGGTGAATCCTAAAACAGAAATTTTGGGGTGCAATAGGCCACGCCCATTTTGACTAATCATCCCCACATGACGTCACGTTGCGACCCAACGTGACGTCACCTGTTGATTTGTGAATTCTCTGTTTTCAAAAGCCTAGAGTTTAGCGTTTTGGCCAACGACGGCCATGTTGGTTTTTTGTGTAACCTATAATGTAGGAGCAGGGGGTGCGGTCTGACTGAGAGCCTGTCCACCGATTGGACGGGAGGAGCTGTCAATCACGTGATTCAGCCCTGAAGCTGAGAGGACGTTGGCCATGGAAAAGATGCAGCTGGCGAATGTCTTTAAGACTAAAGCGCAACAAAAAGTGGGCAGAAGTTAGCTTGATCCCTGTTTTGTTGCCCTTTCACACTCCCATGTCGCGACCAGATCCTTTTTCATGAATTTATTTCGACTTTCCTCACATTGCAGGCAAGCGACAGTGTTTCTCCGCCCTCCTGCTTCACCGTTTTCTTCTTTTATTTCTTGACTCCAATGTCTTTCTCGCTGTTTACCCACCATCTATTCAGAGGCAAAAAATAAAACCGGGTCCATCTGGGCCTGTTGTGGCATGCCACTCGGTGTCCTGAACGGCCGCCAGCCCCGGGCCGCCATCTGTGCCATTCTTTGTCACCGAGGAACCGCGCTGGGGCGTCGCCAGTGGCACACAAACCGTCCACCCGTCCAGTCATGCAGTCGGAGGGAGAGCGCGGAGCCCCTAAAAAGGACTGTTCCGTCAGACTGACATCGCCTTTGCTGTTACATAAAGCCTCACAACTTATGTAATGATGGACATCGTGTCCAGTCTGCTCCAGTCTTTTCTTTTTTGTGTGTGGGTGGGTGGTTCCATCTCTCCGGGCGGGAATTGCGGAATCATGAAAGGAGCTGCTGAGATGGTGTGTATCCGTCCAGCGCGGATGGCACAGCAGATTAGTGGGCGCCTGTGTTTTTTCCGGGGCTGGAGTGTTCCTCTGCAGCTGCGAGCTCACAATGAGCGGCCTGGAGTCGCAGTGTGGCACTCGGCTGAAGAGCCTCGACCCCGGGGCTCCCTCCTCCAGATCAACGGACGAGTGCCAGTGGGCGATGATGTGGTGAAGTCGTACTGCGTGTGTTTGTGCGTGTGTGAGAGAATTTATGCATGTGTTTGTTGGAGGGTGTGTTGGAATTGCAACCCGCTGGGTGCAGAGACTCATTATTTGCGACGCCCGATACTCGCCCGCTAGGCTGAACACACACACACACACACACACACACACTTGCATACACACTCACACACACACTTGCGTACACACACTGGAGACGTGACCAAGCAGGCAAATCCCGAGTTCCGACTGTTTATCCATTTTCTCCCTCTGTGCGTCACCAGATTAGTGATTCAAAGCCATGGGAGGCTCCACCAGGGAGGCCTCAAATATTTCCCCACGTGTTTTGCAGTTTGCATCATAATATGTATCAGTCGGGAAGGATACGGAACAATACACTGGATGTAGAACAGAGAAGAGGATTTATCCTTCACTGTTCCCTTAAAGTGTGTCACTGTATGTGTGACCTCTTGAACCACATCTGGGCAGCAATAAATATTCACTAAATGAGGTGTAGCACGTCCACCTCAGCATGCAGTGTTCTGGGTGGCGGCCGTGCCAAGAAATATAAACTGATATACATCCGGAGAGCCTGGGAGTGGTGGTTCTGTACATCTACAACTATAGATGGGTACAGTGATGTGCTTCTTTACAGCTGGTGGACGGGCTAGGAAAAGTTTTCAATGTCATAGATGCCGAAATATATATTGGGGTTTTTTTCAGTTAAAGGACAGTTTAACATTTCCTGTCTCTTTTTGAATATTAAAAAAAATTAAATTCCATGTATCATAATATGGTAACACAAAATATTGTTTTAGGTTCAGTATCAACATTTTGCGACTTTTAAGTGACAATATTCCGTCATCATGTTGATATGAAAATAATCCAGGCATTGGTTTCCATAATTAACATGACACGTAGACAGAAGGAGCAGAAAACAATTAAGGAAATGTGCTGCTTTTTTCACGAGCATTAAAGGTGTCACTTTTTCTCGCTTAATGCTACATAGCGGACGTTAGCATTATCGGCTGTTTGTTTAGCAATCTAGCAGAAGCTACAGCAACAACAAACAAAAAAAAAGGTTCTCCACCAGTGGAAAAGTGACGCCAACGTTAACTCGTGTTTTGCTTTATTTTTCTACCACCTCTTTTCTACTAATGGAGTTAGCATGGTAACAAGCTAGCCCCGTCAGCGAGTCGCTGTAGCGTCCTGCCTGCCCCGAACTCGTACGTAGCTCTGTCCGCGTCGTGGTATAAACCCCGCCCACTATCAGATAATCGGTTGTGATTGGACCAGCGAGTTTTCTGCCGGAGGGAAATCACTTCCCAACGGAGGGGATCCAGACCATATTCTGGCAGAGCAAATTCAAATGAGCTCCCAGAATTCGTCTGGGTCCCAGGCTAGCAATAACCACCACCTGCTCAAACTTATGCAAAAGCACTTTTTAATAGTGGTTTATCCTGATGGATTCACCAGTGAAAAGTGATGACGTGCTTCACATGTTGCCGATGTGTCTTGTCCTCGGGTCCATGGCAGCTCGAGTTGCATATTTCATCCTCCATTCGACCTTCTGCATCTTTTAAATTCCTCGATCCCAGTTTGTAACTCATGTAATTTCAAGCCCAGACTGAGCCTAATGACATGGTCGTGGAAATCTCCACAGCCGACATCATGCAACTGTTTTGTTGAACTCCATGTGTAAAATCGGTGCCGCACCGGGATTAAATGTTTGCCAGATCTGTGTAAATCCTTCATACTCGCTGGTACATGCTGTCTGCAGTTCTGTGATATTTCATTCTTTCCAAAACATTCCGCTCGCCTTTATTGAGCCGCCGTAGAAAAAGATTCTCTTTTCACTCAGAGATCAGCGCGCAGGGTCAGACTCATGATGGAGTCCTCGGTGCCGCTCGTTCCGTCTCAGAGAAAAAATGGTCTTTCTCATAAACTGGAAGATGAAAATCGGAAGAAAAAAAAATCCATTCTTTCTAATACCTGGACAGACCTTCAGTCAACTCCGACTGATGGTTGGGGTAATGGGTACCAGAAGCACTCCCGTCATCTGTCATTTTCCAAAAAACACATTTTTCAAGAAGTAACGCACCTTCACCGACTTCCAGCTGGATTCTCTTATACTCTTAAAGTGGACGATTTTCGTCGTGTCGTGGTTGAGCTGGCGACTCCTGAACTCGCTGGTGGAAACAGAAAATTGGGTTTAACACTACAGGTCACAGAATGCTGCGAAGATATTGTCGTTTGAATGAAGAGGTCAGACAATAATTGGCCCTTTTTTCCATCATTCTGTGAGCAACCGAGATCTGATTTTATTCGGCGTTAGTCTTCAGACGACAGGACCCAGTGAAAGGAGTTGGTCACCTGGCTGGGATGTTGTAGAAGTGCAACATCGGCTCTTCCTCGCACAGCTCACATTTGCTGCCTCTTCCTCGTCCACTACTCGAGAAATTCTGTTGTCTTGTTTTTTTTTAAAGACCCATTTTTGATGGATGTTAGCGGTGAGCGACTAAATTGACATTTCCCGTGACTAACAGGAAGCGGCAGCAGCAGGAAATTCTGTGATGTGATCTTGACTTAACAGTCATTTATCAAAAATGTGGCTTGAACCAACATCCTCCGTAACGGTGCCAGGTTACCTCACATTGATGCCAGACCCTGGGCTCAAAGCTGGCTCGAGTGTGGCTAACAAATTAACTAATTACTAGCTTGTATCGGGCTGCACGCTGGTGCAGTGGTTAGCCTTCTTGCTGTGAGACTGTCGCCTCACAGCAAGAAGGTTCTGGGTTCGAGTCCCGGTTCAAACCAACCAGGGCCTTTCTGTGTGGAGTTTGCTTGTTCTCCCCGTGTTCTCCGGCTTCCTCCCACAGTCCAGAGACATGCAGAATGGGGTTCATTGGAGACTCTGAATTGACCGTAGGTGTGAATGTGAGAGTGAATGGTTGTTCGTCTCTGTATGTGGCCCTGTGATAGGCTGGCGATGCCCAATGTCAGCTGGGATTGGCTCCAACCCCACCGCGACCCTTAAATGGATAAAGCAGTAGACGATGGATAGATGTATCAGCCTTCGTACACCTCCTTAAAATCTATCCAAATATGGCAGCCATTAATAACCAGCCAGAGCCGCTTCACATTTGTCCCCAACAGGCCCAGTGGTCTATTGAGCTGCAACTGGCCCAAAGAGAGATTAATGTTATAACATTTTTGTATGAATATCCCAAAATCATTCAAATCTGCACCGTAGCACTGGTCCATCTTCTGGGTGCCGATGCTAACAAATGCTCACCTTTGATTTAGGGCAACTCTTTTTTCATGTCGATCATTTTCTTGATTAATTGATGAGTTGTTTGGTCCATAAAATGGTGAAAAATTGTGAATAATGTCGATCGTGTTTCCCAAAAACCCAGAGATGATGTTTTGTTTTGTCTACACACCAAAGAAATTCAGTTTACTGTCGCAGAGGAGCAAAGAAACCGGAAAATATTAATATTTAAGTAGTTGAAATAAGAGAATTTTTACCTTTTTTTCATAAAAACTACTTGAATCGATGAATCGATTATCAAAATAATTGGCGATTAATTTAGTAGTCGATTTCTCTTCGATTAATCGATTAACTGCTGCAGCTCTACTTTGATTTTCAGATTTTAAAAACCTGCCTGACACAGCTTTTTAAATTTTTTTTGTCAGACCTTCTCCAAACTATCTCACCTACGAAATCTGATTCTTATCAGCTGCTTGTTGACGTGTCGTTCATGAATCTCCCAAATTCTTTTGTGCAGGACATCACCGCCCGCCATCTCGTATTGATCCAGGGCGGGGGCTTCCTCTCGCCCCGCTGTCCTCGAGAAGGGAGGGGGGGGGGGGGATGAAGGAGAGGAAAGGGGGGAGGAGGAGGAGGCGTAGAGTTGGGTGGGGCGGTTTGTTTTGGTGGCGTCTCATTGTTTCCCCTGGTTTCCTCAAGCCACTTCCCCCCACTACGCAAACATGTGGAATAAATAGAGATGTGCAGGGAATATATCCGACCCCACCCTCCGCTGTTTGATTCTGTTGTCACGGTAACACATGACATCACTGGCAAGCTGCTCGTTTGCAGAGGATGTAAAACCTCTCTAAAGCTCTCAGAATTTGAGAGTGATCATCTCATTTTCTAATTTTCAATTAGAAAATGTTAAAAAACAAATAGTATAACATAATAACCTTCAGCTCTATGCAGCACTGAAATAACAACTACAAAATAATTATGGAATGTGTGAATCAGGTTTGGGATGGTTTGGTTTTTTAAATAATCAAATTTTCACATTTGAATCAGCATCAAAAGCAAAGATATATTTTCAAGAAACAGAAAATAAATTATTTTATTTTATTTCTAGTGAATAATTCATTTTTTCACCCTCTGCTCTGACAATGCATTGGATCATTGTGTCAAACCAATGAAACCCTCGGTGAATTGAATTGGGATCTCTCTCACACACACACACACACACACACACACACACACACACACACACACACTCACACACACACACACACACACACCTCAGTCGACCAGCTGCTCAGGCTCCTTACGAGCGTCCTCGGACCAGTGACCCCGGCTCCGGCTCCTCCTCCTCCGTGTGTTTTCACGGAGTTAATGATATTAGTGTTTGACGACGGGGCCGAGTCTTAATGCCCCTGCACCTGCTTTCTCCCCCCGCCGCTGATGGCAGGTGGAGAAAAAAGCAAATGAGTCTGGCAGTGATTTATTGTTGGCAGAGCCATGAGGAGCTGGGGCGTCGATTCCTTCTTCTTTTTTCATTTTTTTTTATTCCTGTCCAGATGAGGAGAAGCAGGTGTTTCACTGCAGGAGACTACAGATGTTTCCTCCCTTAACAAATGAACCATGTTGGAAAAAATTTTGAAATGTCCGAACAGCAACGCGCCGACATCTGGATCGACCCCAATGAATCCTCATGTGCGACTGTGACGATGACATTTTGCTGCTGTGTCAAGTGCCACTTAAAAACTGAGACATTTGGAAAAACGCTGCCGGCTGCGTTTTAGTTTGAAAACACCGGAGTTGCGTTTGTAGTTTTGGAGACGGGAAGAGACTCCAATATTTGGGAACGGTGATCAGCTGTAACCCTCCTGCGCTTCCTGATGATTGCATCGGTCACGACGACCAGATTAATAGAATTCACATGCCAAATTACCATCATATTAAAAAAAACTATAAAAATACATTTTGTAGATGAATTGTGAGTTGTGATCCAAGCAGCGTGTTTCCTTTCTACATTTCTTGAGATAAATGCAATAATGGGAAGAAAATTAAAAGCACCGGCTCTTTGTGGACAGAGGTGTCGCTCGGTTTAGACCAAATCAACTAAACTAATTTCATTGCTTTCAATCTGGATCAAACTCCCGAGCGGAGAATTCACACGGAGCCGGTGGTTGGAGCAGAACTAAACATGTGGACTCTTTAGGGCTGCAACTAACCATCATTTTTCATCATCGGTTAATTGATAATCTGTTTCCAAAATGCCAGGATGAGGCTTTGTTTCATCCACGAACCAAACATATTCGATTTACTGTCATAGAGGAGCAAAGAAACCAGAAAATATTCACCTTTTCTTCTTTCTCAAACTGATGAATCAATCATCAAAATAGCTGGCGATTCATTTAGCAGTGGATTACTAGTCGGTTAATCGCTCTCGTACTCTTCAGTCAAACCTCTGTTTGTTCAGTCGGGTGAGAACAAAGCCGTTTGAATTCCTGAGTGAGTTGGACGTCTGGGTGGGATGGATGTCGTCTGTGACGGTGTAAAGGGACAGTCCGTGCACTTTCGCGACAGCTGTAGAAACAGATTAGACTCAAACACTCCGACTCTTTGGTGTTCTCTCTTTAAACGTAGTGAAGCGCCGCCGCCGCCGTGAAGCGCTTCGCTCCCGTCGGGCCAATTAACTGTGAAACTCTGAGAACCGTCGCACGAGGAGATGAAACACAATATACGTTCGAGGATGTTTCCAACGTAGACACAAGAGAGCGGCTCTCGTTTTGAGGATTCAAGAAGTTCTCGTTGCTCTTCTTCTTCTTCTTCTTTTTCTTCTTTGGGCCCAACGTTGAATATTTAACGGCACCTACAGAACACAGTCGCTCATCGTGGTTGGAAAGTGATCGTCCGCTCCAACGGGGACGCGCAATCTCGGCGGTTTGTTCTCGGAGGGACTTTTTGTTCCTTCGCTTAGGAATCGTGGGAGGCCAAAGATGAAAAGTTTAAAAAAAACGAAAGGATGAGATTGTGAGATGGTCGCGTCAGTACGTGGGCGTCGGCAGCCCTGTCGCCTTCTATCTTCTAACACGCTCTGCAGGGGAAGCAGAGGCGAGTTATATTATAAAACATGTAGAACTAAAATTGCGGATGTTCCCAGAAGTGAAACTGCCTCCGAGCGGAAGATAAATGTCACTGAGTACTTTTCGTCGATGGTTCGCGATTTTCAAAGGGAGAGTTCAGAGGTTTCTCTGGCTTCACTCCGTGCGTGGTGTTATTCCTTGGCCTTCAGCTACCTCCTGCCCTCGTCTCCGGGTCTTTGATCCGCACCGCACTTCTTCTGCTCTCAGAGCCATGGAGGAATCCCACTCCCCACAGACGCCGTGGCCCAGTTTCTCTCTCTCTCTGTTCGTGCCGTTATACGAGCACATTCTTGATTCAATTGGAACCAGCAGCTCCTCCACGTGGTTTCGATCAGCTGTGCTCCGAGCATTGGGTGTTGATTGACGGTAGTCTGGTGGGGGGACGGGGGGGACGGGGGGGCTCCTCTTGTGTGGTCGGGATCATTTTACCAGAGGGAGCGTGGACACTTGTCTGCGCTGTGAAAACAGTCTGAGCAGTGAAACGCCGGGCATTCCTCGTGGGGGGGGGGGGTGTCGCCCTGGTGACCTGGGAGGACGCATTCCTTGAGGACGCGCCCCTGGAATCCAATCCAGAGGAGGAGGGGGGAGGCGGACGAGGAGGGGGTCCCCGACGCTGGAATCTAGACCTTTTGTTCTTGCTCAGGAACATTTTGCACAACTGGACAAAAGCTGTCGTTCGAGCCACAAACGCTAACAGACAGAAAAACGTACTGACTGTATTTTCACGTATGGTTTAAAAAGTCATGGCAGTCATAATGCAGAATGGTCCTTTATATCATTCTACTGCATGTTATCTGTATGTTCTCTAGGCCACGCCGGTGGTTACCAAGTGTTCGTTTTTATTCTAATGGTTTTATTTATCATTTCCAATGAAACTGTGAAATGACTTGTCACATAGATGTAGCCGAGATATCGTCACCTTGTTCAAAATATCTGTGAATATGCAAATGTTTGCATTATTACCGGACACAAGATGATCTTTTGAACGTCTGTCCTCTGTGTATTATGCACTGGAGTCTTCCCACTCGATCCGACCCGCAACAAATCAGACGTACGCTGCTTTCGGACATGCACAGGGAGTCCGGACACGTTCCTGATATTTGATATTCATGTCTGAAAACAGCCGTATGAACGCAGATCTCAAACGGGGTTACACCTGTACGTAGAGCCGTCCACCCGTGGTTGGATGTTAGTCCAGATCTGAACCCAGGTCGGAGGTCATGCCCCGTGCACTTCGTTGTGCGTGTTACACTTCAGATACGTGGCGATGTTCATCCCCTTCGGCACAGACTTGTTTTTCTCGCCCGTCAGCTGATCGCTGTGAAAACAGTCTCCTCGTGTCAGCCTCTGCACAAACTTCGGGGGAAAGAGTTGAGCGAACGCACTCGCTGTTCTTCTCATGCTTTTAACCTAATTTACACGTCGGCACCGACGCGGACTCTATCTCGCGGAATCTGACTGAGCGTCCGCTACAAAATATGCAGCTCGCAGTGTTCTCGATTCAGGACACTTCAAACATCATTAACCGCAGCGGTTGTGCCCCGTCAGCCGCAGACCTCGACAAGGGAGTCTTTCATCCGGCCGTTTTCTGGTCCCGTCCCGTCAGACGGCCTCATCCGCGCGACATCGTGTCCTCCTGATCCGACCCTGTGACGTCACCGACTTCCGTAGTTAGTAGTCCCAATCTCGTCTGGCAATAAAAACACAACCAGCGGGGGAATGCGACCATCTCTGTCGACGAGCCCTTTTGAACCCTTTGTTCCCCTTTTAGCTCCTCGCTTCCTGTTTGACGTCGCGGCCCCGGTGGGAGGCGAAGGAGCGAGGAACTCAAGGTGGAAGTGCCTGTGGCGTCACGCGCGCGACTCGATCGAGGCGTTAGAGGAAGTGCGAGGCCGTTTTTAGCTTCGGAGAGACGCTCTCGGACGTCTGCGACCTCTGTGGTAGTAGTGGGGCTGGATATTCAAAAATTCACATGCTGCCTCCCTCGCCGCACACTTCCCCTCGCACTTCATCTCGAATCTGATCCGGTGCTGCTGAAGACATGACGGCGGACGCGGTGTTTTGTTCTTTTCCAGGCATCTGGTGCCGGCGGGGGGAAAATGATTTTGCAAAGGCGCAGATGCTCTGCCATGAGTTCACGGTCGGTCAAAGTGGCCTCTGCAAATTTGTGCTTGCTATTAAAAAAAAGAAAAATTAGAGGGAGCGTCCGGGGGAACGGGCCCGGGCCCAGGAGTTCTGTGATTCATGTGAGAGGCGGGGGGGGGGGGGCGAGGCTTTTGAAAAACCACGCTCACACACATCACAACAGCTCGCTTTTGGAGCTGACAAACGAAAAAAACTGCCGCGGTTCCTCCATGTGCTCTGGAATCGCGCGGGTCCCGTGTCCCGTGTCCTGTGTCCCGTGTCCCGTGTCCCGTGTCCCGTGTCCCATGTCCCGTGTCCCGCCCCAGCTGCCGAGTCGCACTGTGCCGTGCGGCCGCAGCGACAGGCGGAACAACAGTTTGTGCACGGCGATCAATTCAATAACGCCAAACACAGACATGTGCCTCCGTCGCCATGGACTGACCCGAGTACAGGTTCTCCTGGGGGGGGGGTTAGGGTTAGGGTTAGGGTTAGTGTTAGGGCGAGGTCGCGGGGGGTTAGGGTTAGTGTTAGGGCGAGGTCGCAGGGGATGCGCCGCTTGTCAGTTAATTAATAGGATCAGAGAGCCCGGGGAAGTTCTGGAAGGACACAGGCACTGGACTTCACTGGCTGTATATGATATATGAGAACGCCAATGTTGCTGCAGACAATTTTCCCTCAACTTTTCCCACCAGTAACATTTCTGGAAAATGTCCAGAGTGAGTCCACCTGAGAGATTCATAGAGAGCGGGAGTGTGGCGCTCGCACCAAGGCCCAACTTGGCGGACATCTTTTTTTTTCGGCTTCTGACTTTTGCTTGACATCTGATGCGATATCGTGCTTTCCAGCTAAATACTGTCGTCTACGCGTATGACCTCATTCACATCACTTGAGACACAGAAGACAGTTGAGGACCTGGCTTTATTTTTACATGGCGCTAGTCAAGGGGATTGAGTCGAAGACATGAACTCTGCGTTTGCCTCTTCATGTTTGACGAACGCAGCAGGAGATTGAAAAATGTAACAGTCGCTGCCGGTCAGGCAAAGTTCCAGACAATGCATGTCCGAAAATCAGCTGACGTGATTACGTCTTAGTGTGTTTTTATCCAGGAACGTTTCCATAATTTTAACATCTGAGAAAAAGAATGAGTTGGTCGTCACTCTGCAGGAGAACTTGCAGCTCGGGCCTCCGGTTGACACCGCTTTGATTCTTCGGGAGCAAAACAACACAAGAACCCCGACACAGATTCCAGGGATGGTTGCGCAGCAGCAGCAGAGAAGGAGCAGCGACTCCGCCGCCTCCGGCCTCGGCTGACGCCAAGCGCTCGTCCGCCGACCCGGTTCCCTGCGCCGCAAATCACACGGGGAACAGATCCACCCCCCGTGTCTCGGCCCTTCTGAGGACTGGAATGAAGACGATCCAGAGGCGGAGACTCTGCACTTAGTCATTCCCTGTGGTCGTGAGATCGTCGAGCCTGGCTCTTTGTTTTCGGGGACTCTCTTTTTTCAAGCAAATTGTCCCTCCTCCCGAGCCAAGAGACAACAGACTACTAATTAGAGCTTGTCCCAGTAGAAACATCTCAGGTTCTCAACCTTCGCAGCACCACCGGGGTTCTTTTTTTTTTCTCCCTGTACAAATCGATGTGTCTCTCAGGAATCCTCCCTTCATCCTGCTCCTGCTCACACTTTGTAGGTTTCTAAGGGGTCGGCTTAGGGTCCTAAGTTGTAAAAATTATGCAAGAAATTGAATTCCCGGTGCAGCGTGATCGCTGCCTCTGAATGAGCATTCATGAATAATAACAGCCTTTGGTGATGTAATTAGAAAATCTGTGTGTGTGTGTGTGTGTGTGTGTGTGTGTGTGTGTGTGTGTGTGTGTGTGTGTGTGTGTGTGTGTGTGTGTGTGTGTGTGTGACGTTCCTCTGCAGGCCAGCGGGGAACGGCCCGGAGCGACGTGTGTGTGAGTGAGTGAAGAGATGAATGTCCAGTCGACTGTCTTGGCTCCTCTCTTCTTCCTCTGTAATTACCTATTCTGTGGCGGGGCTCGTTGTAGTGTGTGTTTGTGTGTGTGTGTGTGTGTGTGTGTGTGTGTGGAGGTCAGTTCTGTGCCAGCCCCTGCGGCTCCAGGGCCTGTAGCTTGTCCCAGGATTGAACCTACAGAATCAAACGTTTGCCTCAAAGTGTCCTGGTCGGGTTCGTCGCAGCTTGTTGTCCGGAGATTTTTCAGTTTCAATATCACAATTGCCAGGCGGATATTTCTCCAACTTATTGGACATCGCTGTTCCAAAAGCAGTCCCCTGATCTACGTGGAGCACCGGGGACTAAAGATGAGCATCACAGAGTCCTGGACCGATACAGAAGTGAAACAAACGCTGCATTTCTTTCATCTTCTTCTATTTGGCTCTTTTTGTACAGAAGTTGTGAAATTCCATGTGTGACGACGCTTTTGATATCAAGACCCGTTCGAAAGCGACTCCCCTCCCAGGTCTCCTGATATCGACACCAGTGTTAATTCCACCCTGATACTCTCCGGGCCACACTGGAAAGTCCCGCCCCGGCGAGCACGGACTTTCTTGGAAGGCATAAAAAAACAAAAGTAAAAGCACCTGGACCTCATGTGGCTGAAAGTTTCTGGTTTGTGGGGAAGTTTGGGTTATTGAAATTATTGTGCCTTCCATTAGAACAAGTGGACTTTCACGAGTCCAATAATCCTGTTTCCCCATCGCCTTCGTCCTTTCAACTCTTATTTCCATTTCCTCATTTCATGACACTGGGGAGATTTTTCGCTTGGTTTGATCTTTGGCTTCATTTTAGCTTTTCAAATCACATACGTGCTGCTACGGCTGCGCCTGGCCTTCACACGATGCGCTGGAGTTGTTCGAGCGGCTTAAGTGGAGAAGTTCCGCAAACGCTGCGGGTCCCGGTTTCGTCTCAGCCAGGCGAATACGCACTGGACTGTTGGTCCGGCCGCGCCAGGCTCGCTTGCATTTCAGTCTGGACGGGCGGAAAAACAGAGACTTTAGCAATCTTTGTCGCCCCTCGTCTTCGTGCTCATCTAACGCCGAGCCAAACACTGTAGATGTCAGTGTGTTGAAACGCACGGAGGGGAAGCTCGGCTCTTCTCGTCTAATTCTTGGTGAGACGGCAAATGAGAGAGAATGGCACAAAGCCAATTTTTCTAGCATATGGAAATGTATATCCATTTCATATGATGCTCTGCGACACAATGGGAGAAAATGGGCTCTGACGAGAGGCGATAGAGACGTTCACTGTTAAAGTCAGAGCAGAGGCTCGGGAGATCAAAATGCAAATGTGACCGCACGAGAGCAGACTGAATCATTAACAGCACTTTACCCCCGCCCGCCCCTAATTGCTGCGTGTGCGTGGATGAAAGACTGAGGAGGCGGAGCCGGTGAAATGGAAGACGGGACCCCGGAGGTCTTTAATGTTCCTCAGCAGACGCTCGGAGACGAGTCGACCCATTAGCACCCAACCGGCCTCTTCGAAGGAAGCCGCTTCCTCCTCGTCCCGTCCCTCTTGTTATCCAAAGTTCAGATGTGTTCGCGGTCTCCCGGGGCCGTAAAAACGCATCTTTGGGCTACGTCCACACTAATATGTTCAAGAAGATGAAGACGATCTCCGCGTTTCAGCTCCGTATCAGGAGTTATCTGTCCGTACTAAACCCACCTGAATACACATATCACACGACCCCTGCACGTCCGCCGGTCCTTGTCTGTCTGCAGTCGGTTGCCTGGGTTGCAGACTAACTGCCGCGGACAAGGAACAGCAATGGTGGAAAAGTAAGACGGCGGATTTCGTGGCTCGACGACGAGGTGGAACGGCCACTGAGCGTGAGAGGAGTCGTCACTGAGGAGACCCAGTCGGGAAGCCAAGGCGAAACGTGTCCGTTTCCGTCCGTCCACACTGAAGAAAAGAGCTCGGCAGCGTTTCCAACGTGTCTCTCTGACGTAGCACCAGTGATTCCAGTGGTTTTTAAAATGAAAAGGTGTTGGTGTGGATGTAGCCTGAGTTTATCTGATCACCCGTGGACACGTCAGTACAGCTGTAATGCCCCTGTATGCACTTAATCCACATGTGAAGGTCTTGTGATCACATGGCTAAAAGACTTACTTTGTTCCTTCTACTCTACTTATTCCCCCCGTGACCGTTTGGAAGAAAGACACCTTTTTCAAAGTGTCTGTCGCAACTTGATACATATTAGTGCGAAAGTTCCCCTCGCTACACTTCAGCCCGGTTCATACCTGGACGTCACCTTGCGTCCTTGATCCAGTCACAAGTGGACAAGTCTAATCTCAGGTGTGAATGCGTGCTGAGGACGTGGCGGAGGCGGTGAGATCTAGATCACTCAGAGCACATTCAGTGTGGCATCGTACAAAGAGGATGTTAATGCAATGCATGTAAATGGCCAAGGTATACGCCAAATACTAATGAGATGTGATCACAAGCACTTGTGAAGACAAAAGCACGGCATGAAAAAAATGCAGCCGCCTCATTCATTTGAATGAAACAGCAGTTGTCACAGTGGGATGTGACACTTGAGCCCTCGGGCCAAAGGAAAGGAAACAAAACCAAAACAGGCTCAAGAACCTTTTCCACGGCACGATCCCACGTCGTCCAGCAGACAGAGCAGATTCCTGCACTTGAGGAATGTGAAGCTTTTCATTCTGTGGTTCACCTTGTTTATCATCCAGAGTTATAGAGGTAATAAAACATGCCCTTTGTACAGTATTTTGACTGATACGTCTTCAATCTTCTGTTGTTATTACTCAAACCAGTCCTCAGCTCACTCGTACAGAATGATAATGAATAAATTAGTAGTAAATAATAAGCCCCGATCTGAGAATGTCGTTGTACAATATCAATCATAAAGTCAGACTTTTGATGATTTTTTTGGACACTCAATTTTTTTACACTGAAATTTTTTAACACTCAATTTTTTTACACTGAAATTTTTTAACACTCAATTTTTTAACACTCAATTTTTTTAAACAAATTTTTTTATATTCAATTTTTAACACTCAATCTTTCAAAAATGAAAAATCAGTAATGGAAATTTTGAAGTGTTGATTTCAGATGCAAAAGATCCAGCTACATCATTTCAATAAAAAAAAAATTCAGCAGTACCAAAGTCCGGTGAGACAGATTCGCTTCCATAAAACAGACTCTTTTGTTGGAGGCAACGGCTGATTATTTGTTTCTTGAAATATTTTGACCACTTTCTCATTACATCACAACTTTATTCTTGATATGTATCAAAATGTCAGATTCCACCCCCAAATATGGCCCAACTACTTCCTCATCCCTTTGTATTAGATCAACTCACAAAAAACTCTCTCAATATACTTCTAATATCACTTATTTTTATTTTTAAGAACGAATATGTGTCTTTGAAAAAAAAATCAATGGCTGCAGAAAGTATTTTCCACATGTCTGTCAAACTGGGGAGCCTGAGCGGAAACACGTCACGCGCTGCGAGCGGCTGCGTCACCCGACCCGGAAGAGAAGAAGCGTGCGTGTGCGCGGCCCTGGGATTTGTTTACATCCGCTGCAGCTCGAGGCTCGAAATGAATCCTGCGATGATCAACTCGACCAACTCCGTGTCGACGACTAAAAGTAAGAGGCGACCGCGAGCAGCAGCTGCTGTTCACCCGGAAGCGGAGAGTCGGAGCGACACACTCGTGTTAGCTAGGCTCAGCTAGCTGTTAGCCGCTAACGTTAGCGGGAAGTGTTGTTAGCGGAAGTAGCCTCTCAGCTTCGCGTTCACTCTGGTTTAAAACCGGCGAACAACCCGTTGCTCGTTATTGTAACTGGCCCAAATCACCCGGGGCCAATCGGAGTGTTGTCACGTCAGCTGCACACACTGTCGGTGTCAGAGTTAGCATGTAAGCTAACCCTCAACTTCTCTCCGTTAGTTAGCGCGATGCAGGGTTCACGCGAGGACACGACCCCTCGTATACACAGCGTTGTTCTGACGTTACTGTAAGTGTTGGATCTTCAACGCTGCGAGACGTGCAACGCCCTGTTATTACTGGAGATTATAAAGCCTATGTATGTATCTCACTGTGCAGTCAGCTGTCACGTTTAGAGATCCCATTGCATCGTGAGGTCTGCAGGTGTACGGCACCTGTCAGTCTGTCGGTCTTCACCTGCAGCTGCATTTGCAGATAACTTTCCCTTTAGTTCGTAGATTCTCAGGCTGCCGGGCGTCGCTGCTGGGGTCAGATCCTCAGCTCAGACAGTATCATACATTTCCTCATCAAATCTAACCTCGTAGAAGAATCCTGCAGTGACTCACTGAGCTGTTTACTTGTATTCCCCCCCCCCCCCCAACCTCAGTTATATTCTTTAGACTAGAGCTGCAACAGTGATTGATTAATCGATATGTAATCGATTAATCGGTTCTAGTAGTTTTAATGAAAAAACAAGTCAAAATGATCTGATTTCAGCTTTTTACATGTGAATATGTCCTGATACAGTGAACTGAATATCTTTGGTGTGTGGACAAAACAAAACATCATGTCGGGGTTTTGGGAAACACGATCAACATTTTTAACCATTTTATGAACTAAACAACTAATCGATTCATCGAGAAAATATCCGACAGATTAATCGATTATGAAAAAATCGTTGGTTGCAGCCTTACTTCAGACTATGTAGTTTACATCTAGGGCTGCAACTAACGATTATTTTCATGATCGATTAATTGATTAGTTGTTCGGTCCATAAAATGTCATAAACTGGTGAAGAATGTTGATCAAGTTTCCCAAAACCAAAGATATTCAGTTTACTGTCATGGAGGAGCAAAGAAACCAGGACATATTCACATTTAAGGAGCTGAAATCAGAGAATTCTCACTTTTTTTTCACTTGAACCGATTAATCAATGATCAAAATAGTTGGCGATTAATTTAGTAGTCGATCACTAATCGATTAACTGTTGCAGGATCTACCTGGCACCATTCTGCAATTATGCCGCATTCATGTCATATGGCATGACGGGACAGATTGAAGAGATTCTCGTACGTGAGCTCAGAACAGTTGTGCGACAGTAGCAGAGTCAATCATGAGCGAGAAAAGCAAAAAATCTCCAGAACCTTGAGTTTTAGCTTATCAAGAAAACATATCGGAACTATTTCCTGTTTCCAGCAGAGTCGACTCCGACGTTGTTCAGCGTGTTTCTGTTTGTGCAGGGAAGCGAGAGGCCGAGCGCTCCGTCAACTGGACGGTGGAGGAGACCCAGGTGCTGCTGTGTGCCTGGAGCGACGAGCGCGTCCAGAAGAGCCTGGCGGAGAACCTCCGCAACCGCCACGTCTTCAAGCACCTCTCGACGCGCATGAGCGAGATGGGCTTCTGCCGCAGTCCGCACCAGTGCCGGCTGCGCGTCAAAACTCTGAAGGCGAACTACGTGCGGGCCCAACTGCACCGCAGTGTGAACGGCGCGCAGCCGTGCACTTTCAAATACTTTGCCGAGATGGACGCCGTGTTGGGTCGGAGGTCGACGGGCGGAGTGGGCGGCGGCTCGTTTTTTGCACCTTTGGAACAGACGGCGGAGCTTGGCCTCGACGGGACGGGGAGCATCCCGGAAGATTTAAATTCTAACACCGACGAGATCAGTGGTCACCATTTTGGTTCCTCGGGGAGAACGGGAAGGCAACGACCTTTGAGCGCGTCGGAGGGGAGAGGAGGCCGGTCGCCGTGGCAACTCGACTCCGACGTCAAGCTGGAGGAGAGAGAGGATTCAACGGACGAGTTTGAGTTCGTGGACGCGGGATTCCCGGCGTGTCCCAGAGTTTATCTGGAATCAGGCTTCCATCGAGAAATGAGTGGTGCGTACTGTGATTATTATTACTTAAATAATAACACACACTATGTTCTTATAATTTTTGCTTTGTCGCTTATGACAAAGCAAAAGCAAAATATTTAACATAATAGCTTTTTAAAATATTCCTCTTAACGACATAGAAACATATTTGAAATAATAATAAGAATTTTGTCCAGTAGATATTTTCCTAGTGATACTATATTGATCATTTTACTTACACACGTTTTTTACAGGGTAGAGTCTAAATGAGGAACACAAGCATTTGTTCTGTGAATATTGATGGGAACTTCGGTTGTACTTAAAAACAAAAATAAGGAATATTCATAATATTTATTTCCCTCCATTAATAGTCTCATTTACTGTTTGTCACAGGTACACCAGTGGACAACAGCCTCAGCTCTCCCTCCCCTCACGTTGTCCCACCTCCACCATCTCCTCCTCTTCCCCAGTCCGCCGCCTCACCTCTCCCCGCACCCCCAGACCCGAGCCCCGACAACGCCCTGCCCACCTCTGGCCTCCTCCACCACCTCGAGTCCCCCCGCCCGGAGCCCGTCCTCAAGCACCTGCTGGGGAGCTTCCAGCGGCTGGTGTCGGACACCCGCGGCCTACTGGCGCAGCTGGAGAGCCAGCGGCAGGAGCAGGCCCGCTGGCACCAGGAGCTGCTGTCCCAGTGGCTGCAGAGGGAGGAGCGTCGGCAGAGGGAGGCGGCCGACCGGGAGGAGAGGAGGGAGAAGGCTCGCATGGAGCACGAGATCCGGGTCCTGGAGCTCCTCACCGGCCTCGCCAGGGAACACGGCTGTAAAGGCGGAGGCGGGCAGACTTTACTGGAGGGACCGACCGGTCCGAGTCACAACACGGACAAGGAGAGAAAATAGGTGGCACTCAAAAAGCTAAAGATTTAATTTTTTATAAAGTTTTAACCCAAAGAGGTGGAACGGTGCAGATCTGGTGGAACCAAATGACGGCACTGATGATCCAAACCACCACGTTCAGGTCAGCTTGGTTTCGGGCATCGACCATCAAACTTGAAGAGTGTGTGAGTGTAATGGTGCGTTCACACTGGACGCGAAGCAAATTTTGAGCATGTAAATGCAAAGATGCGGCTGGACACCGACGCAGGCAACGGGAATGGTGCGAGTAGTGCAGCGCCCACACGCTAATTTACGCCGCCCGCTTCAGTATATTCGCGTGACGCTTTGATGCGATGGACAACGAGCGCTGAGATCCTCGGTCGTCAGCAGCCTGTCAATGAATCAGGAATGGAGAATCGCGACCGGGTCGCTATTTGTATTATGACCGAGTGAAGAAGGCTAGTTAGCACAACCGCTTTGTGTGGCTTTTGCCATCGTCATTCCTGTCTGACTTTTTTTCCTTCAACAGTTCATGTTTACAAGTGAATGCGCGTCTTTGTCCAGATTCGGTTTGTCGCAGACAGTGGAAGGAATTGAACGGGCAAATGTTCACACGAATGACGCAAATAAGCACAAATGTGTGCTTGCAACCAAAGTCGCTCGAGCCGCACGTAAAATTCGCATTGTGTCCGGTGTGAAAGCACCGTCACTGACAACGGGATGTTAGTTGATGCTCACAAAAAACTTTCAACACAAATACTGCACTTATGGCGTAAAAGGAAAATATTTTATTGCAGATTCATTCGGTGTCGGTTGATGTAACCAAATGATGGTGACATTGTTTCATGCACTTTTAAAGAAAATTAAAAAGAAGCGATTCTTTTGTAAAGCTTGTTCTCTTCCAGAGTCTGTTTATCATTGATCCGGATGTTTGTCCGTGAGCCGGAGGAATCTTAATGTAAATTCTCGATGCTCGTCTTCATTGTTCGGTGCTTGATGCTGCTGTTTTAACACAAACATAAACTTCCAATGTTTTGTTTATTCTCCTGCAGGAATTTTTTTCAAATCCCAACACACCAGCCTGGATGTTTCCTGGTTGCATAAGAGACCTTTAACACAGTCCACACACTCCGGTCCATAAGCATAATCAGCTGATGCCTGAAGTCGCGCAGCATGTCAATGAATCCATGTTTCTCTGTGATCGGACTATTTCCTCCCACTCTCACCTTTGGAATCCAGTTTCAGATTAAGGCTCCAGGCCGCGGCTGCTTCCGCGCTGATCGTTAACCTGAATAGACGAACTGGAAATGTTTCACTCGGCCGCCCTGAGGTGGCGAGTGTGAACGAGCTGGAATGGAGCAGCAGCAGCAGCAGCAGCAGCGGCGGCGGCAGCAGCCCCCCACTTCCCTTTTTTAACGTTTTGAAATGCTAAAACCGAGATTGTAATCAACACACTGGTCAGGCTGGTATTGTGTTATAGCCTGGAGACCAGACCAGTCGGCAAACTCATGTTTATTCAACACCACCAACCCCCTCCCTCCCTCATCCCCTTCAGACAGATTGGTCCAATCACAGCAACTTATCTACATTTCTTAAACGATTTCTAAAGATATGTGCTTGAGTCAGCTGTAATAAAAGTAAGTGTTTGCTTTCGACAGCTGACTATGCAAGTCTAGTGCAAAGATTAAATTTAAATGTAATCACCAGAGGTTTACAGTTTCTTAACAGAAAGAATTCTAAGAACGTAACAAAATGGCGGTTATTATTTATATAATAATTCATCGCAGTACATATCGCTCAATATGCATTGGACAGTGGATTTTGGGGCCAATTATGAAAATCGTTCTAAATTGGGACGTTGCAGACTTCTTCGCTGCCGCTGCTGCTGATGATGAAACAAACTGGACAATACATTTACTCTAAGAGGAAAAACCCCA
This sequence comes from Scophthalmus maximus, assembly GCF_022379125.1. Lineage (NCBI taxonomy): Eukaryota > Metazoa > Chordata > Actinopteri > Pleuronectiformes > Scophthalmidae > Scophthalmus > Scophthalmus maximus. The sequence continues at coordinate 2,874,100 of NC_061533.1, read as the reverse complement.
CATACATTTTGTTGCTTTGGTTGCTTGTGTCTGTCCAGTAGTTGTGTCCAGAGGCCGTTGAATCTAAGTATCGTATGTTTCCAAAGCCTCAAACACATATTTTTTCTTTGTTGCCATTAGAGCTCCATTGTAGACCAGAATCAATGTGGGTGTTTTTCGTGCCGGTAACGTGCTCTTCAGTCAAATTCTGCGTCGTTTAATGTCGTCAATTGTTTGGGAACTTAATTTACTTAAAAAAAGACCCAACTGAAGATTGATAAGAATATGTGGTTGAATAACCTGTTGATGCTTTTCCAACATACAAATTATACTGTTCCTGATTAGCTCTAATAGTTTAGGATTTATTTTAAATGTCCGCTTTAAATGAGAACTTTTCCGGGAACCGGTCATCCTTTCGTAGTGTCTGCAGACATTTGTTGTGTTTCAGTGCCGCGACCTCCAACGTAATAGTCCTGGTCTTTGTGGTCGAACTCATGTGCAGTCATATAACCGAGAGAGAAAGAGATAAGCAGGATTACTGCACATATATATATATATATATATATATATATATGCCGCAAATCGCCGATAATCCCATATTACGTCATTCCTCTGGACGCTGACGAGATTTTGGGTGATTTGCCATTATTTCACTGTGGCTCATTATCTCTCCGCTCCAGAAAGTGTGGAGGAAGTCGGGGCAGAGCACAAGTGGATCTCCGGCCAAACAAGACGATATCAAGCATGTATATTCTTTACATAAATTATATTCCTTTATCGTGTGAATCGTGTTTTAAAGGAGCGGAGAAAAACAATCTTGCCTGTTTTCCTGTTTTTATAAGCGACAGGAAAAGCCAGGTGACATCTGAACAAATTAAATTAGTTATATGTGTTGAGATTTGACAATTTCAGTTGATATAAAACATAATTTACAGCATTTTGCAAACAAATTTCTCCTCTTTCCCAGGTTGTCGCTGCATTTGTTATTCACTGTCCTGTCTGATTGAATAAAAGTAAAATACATGAAGACGACTAAATTAGTAATCACATAACAACCCTCTACAACGCAGCCTAGATTAAGGTTTGCCAGAGAAGGATTTAATACCGTTGTCATTTCTATACGATTGTGGTTTGCATGATTATTATATTTAATCCGTATACGCATTTTTGTTTTCTTACAGAAATCCAACGATTCTGTACAATTCTGGACTTTCGCATTGTTACCATGAATTATTTAGACAAACAATGAACGTCGCTGTCGGTTTTTGAAGAACATGAACGGGGATGTGTTTATTGTTGTAGCGTTTCCACTGACATGTTTATAATCCCTTTCTATGGGTGTTCGCGGCGGCTTTCGATAAATTGAAATCACAATGAGGACATGTAGACGTACAAGGAAGAAAAAGGGTGGGGGGAGGAGAATGAAAATTGGATTTGCTACAAGAGGAGGAGAGAGAGAGAGAGACATCGAGAGAATAATTTAAAGGGCGAGTTTGAAATTGTAACCCCAGACTTTATTTGTTCCTTCCGTATTTCTTTGTTATAAAACACGCAACACTAAATGTATAGGACACAACACGTGACGTCATGTTAATAAGCGTTTTATTGCAGTGTTGTCGTAACTAGATGAGAGGTTTTAGTGATGCTCGCAGCATCGCTCTAGTCCGTCGTCCACTTTGGTCGAAACTAAATCAACTACGAGAAGAAACGCCTTGAAAGTTTCTAGCCTACAGACGTGTAGTCATCTTCCACCACCAGGGGGCGTGTTTTTTACGTTAAATGTCGAACTATCAGATGGATCGCCATACAAACGAATTATCGCAGTGTCGCCATCAGATCAAAGTGTTAGTTACTTTGTGTTTACTTCTAATTAGCGAGTGTTAGCCCGCTAACATGCTAAACTAAGATGGCAAACGTTTACCCGCTGAACATCAGGATGTTAGCATTGTCATTTCGAGCAAGCTAGCGTGTTCACAAAGCTGCTAGCATGGCTGTACTCTTACGCTAATAAAAAAATCACAAAATATAATTTTTTCTTTTAATTCACTATTCACATTAAATCTAATGTATTTTAAAAATGTTGTCACCTTGAGTGATGATTGGCTAAACACGATAACGCTGCCGTTATATTGGCGTTAACTTCATAGCTAGCATTGGCTAGCTAAGGAATTGTCAAAATAAAGAATAATTTAAAGCATAATTCTCTTGTTGGCCTTTAGTCTTCTCGTTGTCTTTACAAATTCCGTCATGTTTTTCATATAATACAGAAACTTTGTGATCGGATGATTCCACCGTGTTGAATATTCTCGCGTTGGTCAGATGTGATTCTTTCGCCGGCAAATTGACCTCGCGGCGCTTTTTTCACAGAGAGAAATCAGAGAAAAGTCATTGGTGTGAAAAGGGTTTATTGACGATATACTTGTTTGGTAAATGTTATTGATTATTGGGGGGGGGGGGGGGGTGTGACAAAAAACTCTCCTTCTAAACATGACTGATCTGGGGGGGTTTTCCCCACAGTTGCCGAGTGTATATTATGGGAAAGACAGTAAAGCAGATTCTGTTATCATATCCATATTCATAAGATTTCTAAACGCGTTATTGAGTTACACTTTCAACCCGTCAACTTGACAACCAGACGTCACAATCATCACATCATTAATCGCATTCCTCTTTTGTGAAGTTGGCATTTCATCTGAAACCGCTGTGGAAATAAAATGAAAGCGAGAAGGAGAAGTGATATCGATGTGAGGGGAAAAGAAAAGAAAACACTAAAAGAGGGACTTCCCCCGCGTCAATGTGGGAGAAGGAGTGAGTGGACCGAGAAAGAGAAAGAGAAATGAAATGGAGAACGAGAGAAGGGGATGAGGCGGGAGGCGGGAGGCGGAGGAGAGGCGGGGAGGGCGGTGCTCTCCTCTGATTGGCTGCCTCCTCTCCTCCCGAGTCTTGAGTCTCGACTCCAGCTCCTCACTCGGCTGACAGGCGGCGACGCGGCCGGAGCTCTCGACCCTCTCGCGCAGGTCCTCCTCTCCATCTCTCCATCTCTCCATCTCTCCTTCTTCTCCTCCTCCTCCTCCTTCTTCTTCTTCTTCTGCTGCTGCTGGAAGAACCGGGAGTACGCGTTTTTTTTTTATTTCCAATTTCCACTTGGTCCCCTCCGGCGGAGGAGGAGCCGGTGGGAGAGACGCGCCGCTGCCTCTGGTCCTCGAGCGAGGAAGGAGAAAGTCTGGTCTTTTCACATTTATTATTATTTGGAGGAAGAAAAAAAGAATAAGAGAAGCGCTCTAGGGGGATTTTTGTATTCATTTTTTTGCACCTGGATTGCTGCTCGTGCAGGTGAGATGTGCGGATTCATATATAAATTATATATATATATATATATATATATATATATATACATATGTGATTTTATTCTTTCAGTGAATGACAGGTTGTTTGGTGCAGGAGCTGCTGATGGGGGAGAAGAGCGCACTTTTCTTTTATAGCCCGCGTGCGTCTGAATGTGACAAATATTAATATTGTGTTGATTGCGCCTTTTATTGACTTTATCCATCAACGTTCAGAGCAAATAATCTTTGCCCCTCGTTGTCTCTGCCTCACTGGGTGTTTGTGTTCTGACCCCCCCCCCCCCCCAACAATGTTCCCCAATTAATGGGATTTTTTTCTTTTTTTTAAACCAGTGCCAGTGGCATTGGACTATTTTTACCTCGACTCCCTCTGGATAAGAGGATTCCCCCTCTCCTTCACCCTCCTCCTCCTCCTCCTCTTCCCTACAAGACAGTGAGGGATCAGTGAAGTTAATCCCACATCCCTCCTGAATGACTCTGACTCTGTATTACAGGACGTGCTCCGGGGTTTCTTCTTCCTTTATGTGCTGACAAGGTAAATCCGTTTATTGGTGATTTGGTGGAGGCTGCCTCTTCCTCCTCCTCCTCCTCCTCCTCCTCTGGTGATACTTGCCTGAGTTATTGTTACTGTACTCTGGTGCAGTGAGGCGGTTGGTGTTGTCTGAACAAATGTAGACACGTCCAGGCTTTGGGGGGGTGAAAGTATGAAGTGTAGGGGGGTCTTGGTGTGGTGACACCAGTCTGATACTTGGTGCAGCAGACGCTGAATTAAAGACGGTGTGCAGACTGCAGAGCTGTGGTCCAGGCTGCAGCTTTGAATCTACCACTGATGTATTGATTTGCAGGTCACAAGGCGACCGAGCGTCCGATAGATTAGAGACATCGACTCCTCAGACTGCAACTATGTCACATCTCACCAGTCTTCTGGGTTGTGTTGGAATTAAATATGGCCACAGTTTCTTTTTTCAGGACATTTATTTTGGGCCTAAAGTGTGGCAACACCACAACCGTTTCGTCATCACGTCCAACTGTCTCCTTTCCAACCAGTGTCAACATCACACATATAAATGACTGCAAAGTGGGTCGTTGAATTTGTGCAGCCTACAGGACTGATGACACCAGCTGATCTGGTGCCGTCATGGAAGCTGTGATTTTTGCCGCCCGGTGCAGCAGCTGGGTCACGATCGTGTCGGCGCTGATGTTGTTGTTGGATGTTTTTTTACCGCGTCGCTCCCTGTGGTGCTGAGATGAGTCGATTTGGAGAGGGTCCATGTTTGGGTTTTTTTCCAGTCGTCAGAGGCTTTGGAGAGAAGTGTAACAATAGCTCTTATCATTTGTGCTTCAACCCATAGCTGTTCTTGAAATAGCGAGAAAGAGGAGGGTTTGAAATAAGTCATTTGCTTCCTTTAAAACTCACATTGTGTAATAATACGCTTCGGAAATTTCCTGTATCAAGAAACTCAGCCCGGACCTCGTGTTGTTCCATCACTTTCATCTTTACCCCAAAACATCCTTACCTGCCCTTTGACAACCTCCACTTGGAGTTGGGATGACGTACAGGCGGGGCGGCGGGGTTGGAAAGGTTCAAGGGGGACAGTGATGTATCTGTGGTGTGAGCCTCCTCCTCTCTTCTGGCTCTGCTGTAAAGTTGTGATGTATGATTTCGCTGGTTAACAGGTGGCAAGAGGTTGTGTTTTTTAAAGGGGGGTTACGCCCCTTTTTGGGACAAGGCGCACTTCCACTCAGCCTCTACTCTCGGCGTACGTTCACTTCTCCCGACCACGCACCAGCTTCACACGGCACACCGGCATGCAGCCCCCCCCCCCCTCCCCCACTCCTGCGCAGCCACTCGGCCCATCTCTCACCCTCATTTCCTGGGGCCACGGATGAGTGAGATTCCTCATGCCTCTCGGTGTTTACGCAGCGGAGGAGGAGGAGGAGGAGGGTGGAGGAGGGTGGAGGTGGTGGTATTGATTTACTACAGCTCCTTTAAAGCGCCTCCGTGCCAGAATCACATTCTCTGGTCCTAATAAAACACAAGACACATTTTCAACTTTCTCTCTCTCCGTCTGTAATGCGGTTCCTCCTCCCTGTGGCTCCTCAACCGCATCGCTGTTATTCATTTATTACGTCACGAAAATCCTTGTGCTTTCGACTCTCTCGTGTGTGTGTGTGTGTGTGTGTGTGTGTGTGTGTGTGTGTGTGTGTGTGTGTGTGTGTGTGTGTGTGTGTGTGTGTGTGTGTGTGTGTGTGTGTGTGTGTGTGTGTGTGTGTGTGTCAGTGGCTGGGACGAGATTTTGGATCTTTCTCAGGAAAAACTAAAAAAGGAAAGTACCTAAATGTTGAAGTTGCTGATTGGACCGTGGGAATGGTTCCCCCCCCCCCCCCCCCCCCGCCCCGTGTGTTCAGGCTGTTCGGGCGGGAACAGCCTCACCAGGTTGTTTGGTAGCTTGTGTTTTGGTCACCCGTCATTCTCTCTCTCTCTCTCTCTTTGAGGAAGCGTCTCCGCCCAAACGAGACAAAAATGACCCCGAGAACGCGCGTCATCGACCGCTCCGGGAGCCTGAAGGTCACTTCAAGGCTCTTCATGTGCTGGTCACCCCTGGGGAGGGCTGGTTCCTCTTCAAATTACCCCCTCCGCAACTTCCACATGTCGCAGCCCACGTCGTCGTTAGTGTGAACCTCTGCTTCCCCCCTCAGGCTTGGACAAAAGTCCCAGACCCCTTCGAGATGAGCACGAGATCGGCCGGGAAAAATAGATCAGAGTTTGAAGGAAAAAAATGAACCGGTGACCTTTTAACAGAGGCGCGTTGCTTCTCGAATCCAGAAGTCTGGAGCGGACTTCTTTTTGCACATGGAGGCAGATGGCTCCTCGTGCACGACCATTCAGGCTGTAATAGAAACCACCCCTCAAATACCCCCCAGCCCCCGCTTTCCACACACGAGCTGTGGCATTTGGTTTGTTTACCCTCAGCTGCCACCCAGCCAGCGGCCACGCTGAACCAACAGCTCCGTGGTGCTTATAGGGGTTTTTTTTTTTTTGCTTTTGCGGGGACCCGACATGTGGTCGTCCCCCTCCTCCCTCCTCCTCCAACCCACCACTGCTGCTGCCCACGACACCTGGAAGCCAAATGTAAATACGTGTGCCTCAGTTGCCGCAGCCCGTGAGCATGCGGCGCTCCTCGCTCTGCGAGGATCACGTGTTGGGGCAGAGCCGGACAGACACCGTCGGCCTTGAGAGCCCAGACGGTGATGGCGGTGGTGGTCGGATAAATTGGAAAAACTGCCGTCGGGTTATTCTTTTCTCCACAGCAACAGATTCCAGAGAAGAACCACCTGATATGTCTTCACAAACCCCCGGCGCGCCGCTCTTACGCAAAGAGATCGAGGACGGGGACTGAGCGCGGCGTCGGGTCTCATGGTACATCAGAAGCAGGAGAAGTGACGTCGCCACGTTGACGCGTCTCTACAACGGGTCTACATCAGCCGACACGAGTCCCAGTGCAGCGGAACTGGCCGATACACCGGATGAAATGGTTCACAAGGCCTCCGCCAGACCTTTTCATTTCCCCAAGACAGACTCTGATCCCCCGACTCCGGCCGTCAGCTGCTCGTGATTCTTTGAATCTGCAAACCCGCCCTTCCATGTTAACCTAAAAGATTGTACGTGGTTCTAGAAATAAGAAGACAAGAAGACGTTTCCTCCGCAACAGTTAAGCAGAGAAGCTTAAAACCTCCTGCACGTGTTTACTCGAGGTAATAAGGGAATATATATTACCATACTCTATCCCCCCCCCCCCCCCCCCGCACCCGATTAATAAGCAGGCGTGGGATCGGGGAGGTGCGGTGACTCGGATCCCGAAAAGTGAAGCCGTCGCGTTCTCAGCCTCCCGATCACCTGCTGCCGTTGATGGTCTCCCTCATCTGAGCCTCGGCCGTGTGCACAGCAGACATCTGTGCTCGTATGTGTGGTCGCTACTGCGCCCGTGAGCGGGGGACTTGTGCACGAAACTCGTTTGAGGTATAATAAAGCAAATAAAGGAGCGTTTAAATTTAGCCAGAAACCTCCCGCGGTGCTGAGGAGTAAACACCGATCTGCTCGTCTGGTTTCAGGGTACCCCCCCCCCCCCCCCCATCTCTCCCATCTCTCTCCCCCCGTCAGACCCGTGGTGTGCCTGCCTCTCCCTGCTCTGCGGGGAAGCCACATGGCGCAGCAGATGCTCAGGCTGCTGTGCTCCGACTCCTCACGCTCGCCTTTCTCATGGAAATGTCCTGCTGAATAATAGCGATGGAGGGCGTGTGTGTGTGTGTGTGTGTGTGTGTGTGTGTGTGTGTGCACACGTGTGAGAGTGGAAGGCTTGGGCGGGTGGAGGATTTCTGTGAACTTATGAATACACAGGGGGTTTATTTCAGTATCTTTGTATCTCACGATCAGAGCCTTGTGATATTTTTTTTCTTAAAGGTGACGGCCAATCATTTTTTTCCAAGTTTTTTCCGAGTTTCCGTGTCCTGGTTTGATCAGTTGATGTTTATCCCCTGTGGCAAGCGGTCTTCGTTAACCTTCTCAGCGAAAGAACCACCGTCACCATCATCGCGGGGCAACGGAGCCCTGGATTTATTTGAACTATTCGGTGCCAGAGTGTGTGGGCAGGTGCAGTTTATACGTCCTGGCATCTCCCGTGTCCGCCCCTGGCAGCGCTGCATTGCATCAGGCTTCCTGACTCGGCAGCCAGCCACAGGGCAGCGTGTTGTCAAGGAGGTGATGGTGGATGGGGGGTGGGGTTGCTGCACCCTGCACCGAGCGCCTCCCCCCCCACTCCAACCCCCCCGCTGTGAAAAGGCCCTTTGTGTTTCCTGAGCCATAAGTCTGCCGGGGCAGAGGACACAACCAAAATGCCAGGTTCAGAGGTCAGGAGGCCGGTGCACCAGCAGAGGAACGCGCGTCTGAAGGTTGTTGTTCCAGTTTTACACCGGGGAAAAGACTATGTACGTTTAGAAAGTAGAAATAGGATAGACTTTATTGTCCCAGTGGGAAATTTCTCTTGGGCGTCAGAGTGTCAGCATGATAAAAACAGTAAAAACAACACGATACATACATCCAAACAGAGTAAAATAGCAATGAAGAAAAGCTTTGAAATGCACCTTTGCCAAATATGGAGTACAGTCACACCTGGCTTGATCGGTAGCTTTTGGGAACAAACAAAAGTGACCAGCGAAGGTTGCACTTGATGGACAGTAGGATACCAGAGTTTCACTACTTGTTCATTTACCAAAAGAAACAAAAGTTCTGCAGGTTTAATACGCAGCCTGACCAAACACGTTTCTATGGCAATGTTTTTGCACGCCGCCTGTAAGATAGCAAAAGACTGTACACGTGCTCCTCCACATGTTGTGTCCAACTCGACAGCGCGATTTGTTCTGCTTCTTTGACACACACACACACACACACAAGCTTTGTCATTACTTTGAATCGATGCATTGTCCCGCTGAAGATTTATAGTGTCTAGCGCAAAAAGCTTAAGTCCTCATTTGTCTTGTTTGCAGACCAACTCTTGAAGGCTGTGGCCTGTAGGCTCCACGTGTTGGCTCTCCTGGGCAAAGCACCGATACTCGCAGGGTTAAGAGTTCAGTTTTCTCTTCAGGAAAGTGTCTCTTCCCTGCAGACGACTCACAAGACTCCGTCCTTTAACGTTTTCTGTGCCTCAACCACAGCTCCCATTTTTGGGTTGACCATATTTACATCCGAATAACCGAGACCCCAACAACCTCTGAAATCTTTTAACCCTGGACAGCGGGTCCAGACGGGGAAGGGTGTCGACTGCACTGCGCTCAAACCATTTCCCAAAACAAACCTCTGCCGTCTGCACTTGTGTCTCAGAGCTATTTTGGATTTGTCTGACCGTCCTGCATCAGCGATCGTATCTATCGTAGAAGAAGTGGAGCATTCTGACTGACTGTTTTCTTTCTCTCTTATAGGACAACATGCCTCAGACACCACCGTTCACCGGGCAGCTGAACACAGGCGGCTACAACAAGAACCTGTACCAGACCAAGGAGGAAAACTACCCCGGCCTCTATTATCATGACAACAACCTGGTGTCCGGGTCCCTGGAGGCCCTCATTCACCACTTGGTCCCAACTGTAGATTATTATCCAGATGTGAGTATTGTATTTGTTTGTCTCTATCATAGTTTTATCCCTGGTGGATTCTTTTCCTTTGCAGTCTCATCAAAGATTTTTCCTCTTTTTATTCTGTCCGAGAAGCTCTGGTGCTTTGAGCTGCGCTTAAGTACTAAAGCTGCTTTTGCTGTTTCCTGCCTCTCCCTTTCTCTCCGTACCTCTGAGATCAGAAGTTTTTGATTTTCCATACTTGCTCTTTTAAATATTGTGTGGTTTAGGGTTCATTTGATTGATGACAGCTGACGATTTTGTATTTATCTTTTCTCTCCGCAGAGGACGTACATCTTCACCTTCCTGCTCAGCTCTCGCCTCTTCATCCACCCATATGAACTCATGTCCAGGGTGTGTCACCTGTGTATGGAGCAACAGCGACTCAGCGATCCCCAAGCTGACAAGGTACGTACGATAAAACGATCCGTTCTTGGCCTTATCAAATTTCTAGCTCCCTATATTTTTAAATGAGTTTTCAGGAATTGGTGGCATTTGCACACCCTAGATTTGTTTCTCCCTACTTATGTTTATCCTGTGTTTTCAGATGAGAGTCAGGAAGAACGCTCCCAAGATCCTTCAGCTCCTGACAGAGTGGACGGAAACCTTCCCGTATGACTTCAGGGACGAGAGGATGATGCGCAGCCTGAAGGAGCTGACCCACCGGCTGGCCAGTGGAGACGAGGTCAGTCGGCTTTAATTTCCTCATGCTGCTCCCCACAGACGTGCAACACAAAAAGGCGTTCGTACTAAACGAGTTGATTAACAAAAGACTATTTTAGTTGAGGTCCGTGGAGTTTTTGCTTTGTGGACTGCACAACCTGCAAAGCTACAGCCTCAGGCAGATTTTTGCCGATTGCGGCGGAGGGAGGTGGAAGGGGTACCTCTGGCAACTAAGCCATTTTTTTTTAGGCTGGCTGAGCTGAGAGAAAAGCCCCATTGTTGACGGGCTAGGTGGCTTTGTTGTCGTCTGTCCGGTGCTCCGTCCGAGGCAGCATTTGGATTGTTCCACTGCTGCAGAGCTGAATGTCACTGGCTTAGCGCGTCATTAGCCTCAGAGGTACTGTTTGGATGAAAAAACTTTTTTTTTTAGCATGGTAGAATTTTTTGGTCCTTAACCCTCCGATGTCTTTGGTGCACGTACAAACCACTCCACTACATTTAGATATGTAAGAGTTCTGACAAGTAGTTACTCCCAATGCCATTAAAAGAAATGCTGAGATAATGGTGACTTTAAAATTCGAAGTATGCGCAGCTCAAAGGAAGACCTCTTTGACCTATCACGGTGCCTAACGCACAAAATGTGCTAACTCTCGAGAATGTGAATACAGGTATTTTTCAAAGTGTCTTACAGTTTTTTTTTTTGTTACAGTTTTCTCTTTTTAGCATAGCATGTGGCATCTGGTATGTTTTTATCTTCATGGCCTGGTATTCGCCGGTTGAAAAACATTAAAACAGAAGGTTCGAGGGGAAAAAAGTAAACACTGAAAACGTACCCCTCGGACGGACCATTCGAGGGGTCCGTTTTCAGTGTCAGGGTTTCCTTTTCTGTTTCTCAGGCAGCTTTCACGCCCAGTCTTCATGTTTTCTTGCTCCAATTGGGTTGGCATGGCCTTTTTATAGAATTATTTTTCTCAGTGGTTGCACTCCCCCTCACTTTTCTCCGTTCTAGGCTAATGATTTGGTTAGTCATCATGAATCGGGGCCTTTTCAGGGCATGTCCTGATGTTTTCACGTGTTTGGGTGTTCTCTGCTCGCAATGAATCGCATGTCCTTTTTAAGTGTGTGTGTGTGTGTGTTTTGGTGGGGTTGGTGTTAACGATAAGGCCGTCAGGGCTTGTTGGGACCAGGCAGCGTTGGGGGGATACAAACCTCCATCTGTGTTGATAGAAGACATCCCTCCTTCACTCCTCCAGAAAAACACAACCCCCCACTGTTGTGTAGGTTTCGCATGACTCGTCAAAGGTACAAGCCACACGAGTATTGATCCTGGTTTAATCTAGAAATCAATAGGTTTCTATTGTCATGTCCCTGGGACACATTTACAGCTCGCAGTATCTATCTAACTCCCGCCCATATCTTAACTTGAACACAAGTAATACACACTTGCTCATAGACATGGTTGCTCTGTTATGATGCTCACAAAAAAACAAACATCTCATGATTTCTAACATAGCTGCAGTTGGCATCAACACCATCCCTCCAAGATTCATGGCTGAAATTAAGGAAACAGAAAGCCACTTAGCACCGGATTCGCTGGTACTTTCCCATGAGGTGATATCATATTCTGATTCAACAAAAGAAGATTCTGTGCCTCAATTTTGAAGTGTGTCCAAATTTTTTCCCAGGTTATCAAACCTTTGTATCTGGAGGCAAAATTTGTAGTAATTTAGCCTAGAAGTCGCATGAAATCCTTAATTACACGGAAAATCTGTTAACTTCACACATCCTTCTCAATTAATGAATAAATAATGAACATTATGCCCTGTGTTGACAAAGAGACCTTTTACATTACCCGGATACCCTGCAGATTGTGCTGTCATACCATGCAAGCCACGGGCATGCGTGCTCATGATTAGCACAGCGTGACCAAGAAATGACTTTTCAAATGATACATTCTCAGGGATGCTCCGGTGCCTCGGGCTCACAGTTTACCACAAGCGAAGGTTCGAGGGGGTGAGGTTGTGATATTGTTCATTCATCCATGTGCAGTGGGGTCAAAAGTCATAGAAAATGACTGTGCAAGTGCTGCAGGACTTTTCTCGGAAGAAATTCAGCTGCTGAAGTCCACTGACATCAGCAGGCGTGTGATCAGAACGTGTTTTTCGCAGATTCTCCAAATCATGTTTTGAAAACAAAACGCACACTACGCCGAGCCATGAGCAAATCTGTGGAGTTTTAAAGAAGTTGGATCCTGACGTCTTTCAGAAGGGTTCACCGCAGCGCTCTGTGGGAAAGGGTTCGAGTCCAAAATAGATGTCCTGAACATCTGGCCAGAGTCGTGTCCAGACCACACTCAAAACATCCCAGGGCCTTGATCTCTGTTGAAAGACTGTCATTATGGATGTGGTTGGATATATAGGGAAGCAGCGAGCAGCAGAGAGGAAAACAAGCACTGGTCTTGATCTGACCTCATTTTGGTGGTACAAAGTCCTTGCCATTCTTCCAAGTGTGCAGTTTTTATTTTGCACATATGTTTTTTAGATATAAATTATGGAGACTTTTGGACACTTGCTGTTTTGAACCCAAATGGTGCATATTACCTTTATATGACAGGTGCTACTGCACTGTTTGTTTTAAGATGCTCTTGGGAGGTTCCATATCTGCACATCCGTTGATCCCAATGGAGCCTAACATTTGAAAAATATGACCTTTAACAGTCGACACTTTAAAGACTCGACTATAGATAGTTGGCTTTCAGAAACCTTGTATTGACTCTGTAGAATCTGTTGTGATATGGCGCTATACAAATAAAATTGAATTGAATTGAATCGAATAGTTCGATGGTATAGGAAGGAATTTCTGTCGCATCGTGACTTGGCAGTATGGATAAACTAATTCCACCATATGCACCTTCTACTATCTGTTCATTAGTGCTGCTTGGCTTGTGCCGCTAAAAATGGCCACTGCGTGGGTCAGGTGGAGCGCCACAGGAAGTGACGCCGCTCTGCCAAGAAAAACGGAAACCTCTCGTGATTCAATGGCGTGAAGGAAACTACACGCTCGGCCACGGTTGACTTGTACTGAGCAGCCGTCTGCCGCCTCGGGATCGCTGCCAGGGTCTACAGCGCAGGGACCAGCGCGGCCCCCCCCCCCCTCCTCATTCGTAACACCGATAGTCGTGACGAGCAAATGTGAGTCCCTCTGCGTAGAAGATCTGAGACTATATTTATCCTGCCCTCTGTTTTGTAGTGTGGACAGAAGCCACAGCAGATGGTTGACTCTGAAGTGGCAACTGAAGCGATTTGTCACTGTTGTCCAACTGTGCAGGAGTGTGGTCAAGCATTTGCTTGAGTGTAATACGGTGTTAACCACCGATATGACGATGTTCTATCGTTGAAAAGAAATGTCCGTCACTCGATCTGAGAGATGGACACAAAGCTTTCAAAACGCCTGTTTTATGCGACCAACTGTCCCCAAACCCTAAGATGTTTAATTTACAATATATCAGGAGAAACATGGCAAATGCCTATGTAGGAGAAGCCAACAAAAACTGTCAATATTTGGAAAGTTTACTTGGTAATTTATTAAATGATTACTCAATAAATGTTTGACCTAATTTCATGCAACCTTTCGTGATGCTGAATTTACTTCCTGTGCTGAAATGACAAATGAATCTACAATTCTGAATTGGTCAATTAATTATTGAAGTAAATTTATTAAGCAAGAAATATCAAACGTTTCTTGTTTTCCAGCTTCACAAATGTGTTAAATTGGAATTTCTTTCTGTTTTTTTTTATTGAATATCTTTGTCTTCAGGACTTGTGGTTGAACGAAACTTAATTTTTCACTTATTTTTGACATTTCATCCATGAAAACATGAATTCATTGACTGGAGAAAATGATCAATTTAATTAAAAATGTGATTGGCTACAGCCTTCAGCAGGATCATCAACTGGCTGAGGAGCATTGATCATTTGGATATTGTATTTTTCTTTCCGGTTATTGGTCCGTCACCACTTGAGGGAAGAAAAAAAGTGAAACCATCTCTCTCTCTTCTTCATTCTCCTTCCCTCTGTCCTGGGCTCTTGCAATCATCCCTTTTCCAAAACGGCAATATCCACAGAAGAACCGGAATTGATTGTCTGAGTAGTGTGTGTGTGTGTGTGTGTGTGTGTCTGTGTGTGTGTGTGTCTGTGTGTGTGTGTGTGTGTGTCTGTGTGTGTGTGTGTGTGTGTGTGTCTGTGTGTGTGTGTGTGTGTGTCTGTGTGTGTGTGTGTGTGTGTGTGTGTGTGTGTGTGTGTGTGTCTGTGTGTGTGTGTGTGTCTGTGTGTGTGTGTGTGTGTGTGTGTCTGTGTGTGTGTGTGTGTGTGTGTCTGTGTGTGTGTCTGTGTGTGTGTGTGTGTGTGTGTGTGTGTGTGTGTGTGTGTGTGTGTGTGTCTGTGTGTGTGTGTGTGTGTGTCTGTGTGTGTGTGTGTGTGTGTGTGTGTGTGCCAGCCATCACACTTATCACAGCCACATCAGCGACAGACAGGAGCATTAGTCACACCCTGGGAAGTGAATTCCAGAAAAGTCGCCGCCCCGGCCGTTTCCAGCCGGAGTGATGAGAGTCTGCCTGTTTTTTCTCAAAGTTCAGAGATCTCACATTTTAAGCGCCCGGGGGCCTCGGGTGCTCTCCACATCCATCCGTGTTTCTTTTTCACCCCGTTGAACTGGATCCTTGTTTGTAAAAACCCAGATTCTGGAGGCCGAATTGGCACAAAGTCCAGAGAGACGGGATGTGGTCGCAGGAAAAGAGGAGGCCTCAGCTCCCGGGATTCTTTTTTATTTTATTTTTTTGGACGGCTCATACCGGCGGTGTGGCAGGAGTCCACGTACACACACACAAGGATCATCCACAATAACACACAGGCCTTCTGCACGTACACAGAATCAAACACACACGTGTCCCTTACTCCCTTTCGTCCACCCTCTTATGCAACTGCCGCGCTAAGCTGTGTCAGCGAGGGAACAATTATCTAATCGCGGCCTGTTTCGAGTCAGCGAGAGTGTTCCCAACAGGGCGACCTCTTGACCCCCGAGAGCCGGGGAGTCGCGAGGTCACGATGAGCGACGCCCGCGTACGCTGGAGGGTGGCGTCGCCTTTTGAGGGTCGTTCCGTGGGTTTTCGGGGGCGCGAGCTGGCATCAGTCCACATGGGTGTTGTTGTTTTTCCTTCTCTGCCACAGAAGTGTGGTCGGGAATGGACCCAAGAAATTGCCTGCAGATGATTTGAGGTGGCAACATGGCATCGCTACTGGAGATTTGGTCAAATTGACGTCACACTCGGATTCTCTGGCTCTTGTTTTTCTGTGATGGCATCTGGGGTTCTTCA
This sequence comes from Scophthalmus maximus, assembly GCF_022379125.1. NCBI lineage: Eukaryota > Metazoa > Chordata > Actinopteri > Pleuronectiformes > Scophthalmidae > Scophthalmus > Scophthalmus maximus. Next base: position 2,858,575 of record NC_061533.1, on the reverse strand, counting down.
GCGATGTGGAAGCAAACCTACCAAATCTTTTCTCAAGCTGCTCTTGGAGGAACTACGTCGGGGGCTTCGTCGCGGTTCTAGCTAATTCTCTTCATCCGTCCCTCAGGTTTACCGGAAGGCGGTCGGCCAGATGAGCCAGGGCCTGATCCGGAGGCTGACGGTGCTCAGCCAGTACGAGGAGGCGCTGGTCAAGATCAACGCCACGGCGGCCGAGCGGCTCAGCGCCCTGAAGGCGAAGCCCCAGGCCGCCGCCCAGAGAGACCTGCTGTCCATCTGCAACGACCCCTTCACCGTCGCCCAGCAGCTCACGCACATAGAGCTGGTGAGAAAACCATTTCATCCATCCGTTATCCTCACGCCTCCCCAGGACGGTGCCGCATCCATCGCTTGTTGTGACGCGTCAAAACCAAATTGAGATGTAAATGTTCCGAAGAACAATCAGAAATCCTGCCAATGGCTCTGGAGAACAAGGGTAAAATGGACCCAGAGGGGAGAACGTGCGGAGGAGTATGATTGATTCGTAGTCGTGGCGAACGCGTCTGACACAACACACGGCATTGATTTTAAACGGCGGCGCTTGACCACAGCTTTATATCCATCACACGTTCGTTTGTCACAGACACAACAAATCAATATTTGGAGATGGATTCATGGTATTCATTTGTTCCTTTTCAGGAGAGACTGAGTTACATTGGACCGGAAGAATTCGTCCAGGCGTTCGTCCAGAAAGACCCGCTGGACAACGATAAGGTAAACGCCTGTCACTAAGAATACACAATCAGATAAGGGAGCACACATACAGTGGTTATGCAACTTGGCCGGAATCCCGAGCGCAGATTCGTCCGCTCCTGATGTGGGTTAGAGAAGTGAGACGACCTAGTTTTCTGCTCCAGACGGATGTTGAGTTTATGAAACACTGACTGTGGCCGCTCGCCGCACAGGTCAAACGGAGGGCAGGTAATTTCCAGACTGTAATTGTCGACCAGATATCCGCTACACACACACACACAAACACACTCAGAAAGATCGACTCACCACGCTGGCAATTTCCTCAAATCATCCCAATGTCTGGATTAGATGGGCATGCATGCACCGTATCTCCTAGCAACCGCCACTGCCGAGGGTTTGTTTGGGTGTGTGTGTGTGTGTGTGTGTGTCTGGCGGGCGGTGGGTGGGTCTTTTTGTCTGGCGTTTCGGCTGCTAGGCAACTGCCCCTTATTTTTTTGGAAGCCAGGTGATGGGGGGTCAACACTGCCTTTGTGCCTCGGGCGAGCCGGCCCCTCTTACCCCCAACGAGCCACTTGGAACGGACGGGAATAACTGTGTGTGTGTGTGTGTGTGTGTGTGTGTCCACTCGCGGGGGGGGGGGGGGGGGGGGGGGGTGGCGTAAGGCCAAAGGAATGTGTGGAATTAGATCAAGAAGAGTCCGCACAAAGGACCAGCATGCATAATGTGACCGCCACTGGCCACCGTGGAGCTTCTGGAGGCGGAGGGAAGTCGAGCGTGACGATGCCATGGAGTTTTATTTTTTCTGATCGTCAATCATCGCTCCATTGTCCTGCACGCTAATTAAAAATTGTGTTGTTGGGTTTTTGCAGAGTTGCTTCAGCGATCACAAGAAGGCCAGCAACCTGGAGGCGTACGTCGAGTGGTTCAACAGACTCAGTTATCTGGTGGCCACGGAGATCTGCATGGTGAGTAGCATGAGGAGCCTGAATCATTCTTAAGTGATTGTTTAGTTTGGGAGATGTCAGGAAAATGGTCATTACGAGTTCACGTTTTGGTTCAAATGTCAAAGATAATGAGTTGACAGGGATTCAAAACAGAAAAGATATTTGGCCTATAGTTGGATTCTGTGCTCAAATTGTTATTTAAATAGTTGTTTTAGCAATAAAGTTCAATGAAAAAGCCACGAGAATTGTGGCATCAGTCGTATAACGGTAAATAAAAAACACGAGCAGACTGCTTTACTTTCTACACCTGATGATGGAAACACCACACACGTCGGTTTTGTCTTAATGTCCTCCATTTTGTCCAACAGCCCGTGAAGAAGAAGCAGCGAGCTCGAGTCATGGAGTTCTTCATCGACGTGGCGCGCGAGTGCTTCAACATTGGCAACTTCAACTCCCTCATGGCCATCATCTGTGAGTTCCTCTTCCTCTCTCTGATCACACAACACATCCTGTTACTATATCGTCAGACGGGTGGAAAAAAAACAACCTGCTGGTAACCTGGACCCACAGATCCCTGAGCAGATTACACAAGATAACATTCGTGTCGCGTTTTTCTGAACGCGGTGGTTGTCGCTGCGTGGACCCTGCTGCGCTCGTTCCCCTCCGGCCGGCGAGCGACCACGCTTCCTCCTCCGGTCATTAGTGAATCCGACCGGCGTTGCAAATGCAATTTGTTGTTCAGTGGGGGATGTCGTGCGGTGACGTAATCCCCCCCCCACCTCCCAGTAGCACGAAAACCTCTCACGACTTTGTCTCGGTTCATTTCCGACTTACGTGATTTACTTCATGACGTCAGCGAGGGGGAACAACAACACACGATTGTCTCTGTAGGACTCTGTAAACTACTATGAGATACAGATTAGAAATAATCCAGACGTCCAGAGAGCGGGGAGGGAGGGAGGAGGGAGGGGGGGGGGGGGCAGCTGGAAGAGGACGCAGAACAACCCCGTCCAGGCAGATGGTCATCGCTGACCAGAGACACGAGGGAGGAGGATGAGGGTCGGAGGCAGATGGGGGAGGCAGGGATGGTGATGATGAGAGTAGAGGACGAGGGAGAGTCCAGCTGTCCTCTGTCTTTCTCCCCCGAGGGAGAGAGAGAGAGAGAGTAAACATGGCCACAGGCGAATCTCTCTCCGCCCCGCCTCGTCTCCTGGGAGCGACCGGGGGCAGTGATGTGGTCAAAGGGTCGGTTCACCCAAACGATGGAGAGAACATTTTACGTTGTCTTACGTTGTTTCAAACCCGACAGGAACCTGAGTCTTTGTGAGTTGACGTATCCTCCTCCTCCTCCTCCTCCTCCTCCTCCGACACACACACACACACCGTCACACACACCGTCACACACACACACACACACACACGGGGCCGCGGTTCATTTCGGCCCCGCGGCCTAAAAGCCAAACGTGTTTTGTGTCGTTCTGCTCTGACGGCGACCTCTCGACACACACACACACACACACACACACACAGACAGAGGATTACCATATGGGAAGCAGAGGGCTGGCAGGGGAAACGAGGCGTGCGTTAACGCCATTGTTCCTGCAGCCTTTTGCGTATCAGAAGAAACAACAGTGGAAGGAAAGAAAAGGGGGGAGGGGGGCCGACATGTCACGGGAGGAGGGAGGAGGGAGGAGGGACGTTGCGTCTGTCCGGCTGAATGGGAAAGTGCCATGTGTCACTGCGATCGTGAGTGTTTGCTCGGATGTGCGATGTCTCTGTCTCATTGTCCTCGTATTGAATTGTTCTCGTTGTGTGTCCCCGTCTCGCAGCTGGGATGAACATGAGTCCGGTGTCTCGGCTGAAAAAGACCTGGAGCAAAGTCAAGACGGCCAAGTTCGACATCTTGGAGGTGAGTTTGCACCTGTGACACGTGAGACACGGAGGCAGCGTTGTGAGACACGAATTATGATTTCATTGGCTTTTTAATGTTTTGACTCAGACGCAGAACTCCTGCAGGGGATGGTTTGGTTTTTCATCAAACCTTCTATGAAAAGGCAGGGGAGTCAGTGCTGTGAACAGGATATTTTAGATATTACACTTCATCAATAATATCTTTAATTATCATTTCAAAGCCAATAACTTAAACAACTTCATTTGTTGTAGGAAAAGTTTATTTATCTATTCATAGGAGATGATTTTGAGCTTTTTAGAATAAAAACAATAAGTAGATAAAGTTGACGTCCTCACGTTAGAGACGCAGATGCTTTGCTTGGTTGTCTGTCAGTCGGCTCATCTATTGGCTAAACTACGGAGGCCCTGAGGTGCAAATCAGTTTTTAGATTTTGCCGTTGTGTTCTCCCTGTGTGTCCGGATCAATCCGACCGAATGTCCAGCGTGTCGTCGACAGCTCAAACTCCAGCCGCCTCTCTCTCTTCCTCTCTCCTCAGCACCAGATGGATCCTTCCAGCAACTTCTACAACTACCGGACGTCCCTGAGAGGAGCGACGCAGAGGTCGATCACGGCCAACAGCAGCCGAGAGAAGGTGAGGCCGCCCAGATTAGGTTTCAATTATTCAAAACTCCTTCTTTTTTTCTTTCTTTTCTTTCGCGCTCCAGCCGGTTTCACTTTGTGGTTCAGCTTCGTGTCTGAGCGCGTGCGGTTGCCGGGCGGAGCTGAGGGGAGTGGCGACGGAGAGGGAGGCAGCCTGGTGAATAAAGGTCATTCTTGCCAGGAAGTTAAAGACAACATTTATGTAAACGTCTGATCGTCTCTGGTTTACATTCCTCTCATCCAGAGACGCTCACAGGGAATCTGAGGTGTTGCCCAAGACAGCTTGAGTCCGGCTGTTTCAGTTTCGGACCGATCCGACCTCTGGAACGACCCCGGGCGAAGTGTCGGTGACGCCTTTAAGCTGATTATAGTGTTACGTGAACAAAAAAAAGTGGAGACGTTTATCTGTAGTTCGACAGCAAACACGAAGGAAGTAATAGTTGATGTGGAGTCAAAGCAGAAAAAACAACGGCCGCAGCGTCCGGCGCCGTTATCGTCCAGACGTGGCGTTCCCGTCGTGGCGTCGTTCTGTGGACTGGACTTGGCCGCGGGACAGAGCAGGTTGCATAACGGGGTACAGCTCAGACGGGACAGTTAGAAGTGGGTGAAGATCTGATGGGGAGGGTCTCGGTTTCCCCCCCGCCCCCGCCCCTGCCCCCGCCCGGCCCGAGTCTGAGGCAGGGCCGTTAGCACTTAGCTTCTCCTCGCGTCGTCGCACGTTGCATAAGAGTGGGGTATTTTTACTCTGGCACGGAGACGGACTGTTCCCGTCAATAACATGTTTCTGGCTCCCGGAGGCTCGTGTTGTTGTGGAGCTCCGAAATGTAAACAGGCCCCGGCACCAGAGGTCAGGGGTCAGGAAACGGAAAGTTCCCAAGAAGTCTGGTATGTTCTTGACCCGGTGACCTCTTCTCTCCGGAGGGGGGGGGGGGGCCTGTTTGTGTTCTGATGAGGAGAGGATATTGATGAGGAGACATCATGCCTAGTTTTTAATTAAAGATTCATATGATCTGGAAGTTGCAGCTCTGATTTAAGGCATTTTTTTAAAAATATTCCAGTTGTGACACAATCTGCTCCCGATAACTTGTTTCAATCCTCAAACTTCATTTCATCTTGGAGGGTAAATGAGAGATTTCAGAAGGAAGAGGGTTTTTTTTATTCATCAGAACTTGTGATTACAAAGATTATGATTAGAATAAAACAGGAATAATAGAATATGAAGACTAAAAATATGAAAGCAGCTGATAGACGACAGTTCAAGCACTTGAAGGACAGTGAAAAACACACACACACACACACACACGCACACACACACTTCAGTGTGAGCAGCGCATCATTTCGAAGGGGAGAAACGTCTCACTTCTCCTTTTGTCTTGGAAACTTCTCGTAGTGTTTGAGTCGACTCCGCCCTGTAAGAAACGAGAAGCTGCCTGTTTTGGTTTCATCATCACAAAGTCGTGATCGAAACAGAAGCGTTGTCTGTTTTCGTAAGAAATCCTCTCTGTAGAAATTGTAACCTCTTCCGTTTTGAACCAAGGTTTATGAATATATGTGGGAATCCCCCCCCCCCTCCTGCTCCTCCTCCTCCTCATCATCATCATCATCATCATCAAATTAAACCCCTCTCCCTCTGTTGTCTCTTGCAGATCGTCATCCCGTTCTTCAGCCTGCTCATAAAAGACATCTACTTCCTGAACGAGGGGTGTGTCAACCGGCGGCAGAACGGACACATCAACTTCGAGGTGAGACGGATATTTTTTGTTAAATTCCCCAGAGGGAGTCCCCCCCCCCCCCAAAAACCCCCGAAAGAGACGATTTCACTCCAGGTTTTCGGCCGACGTGACCTCGTATTAACCGCAAGTTAACGGATTCTGGTGCTATTTATTCTCACTTCCCCAAAGAGCGCTGAGAACGGAGAAGTGAGTGAGTGTGTGTGTGTGTGTGTGTAACGTTCAGCTGCGTTTCCATGGAGCAGTGAAAAACCACACGGACCATTGACTCAAGCGTTTCCACTGGTCTTTGTTCACCGGCGTCACTGAATCAGACGCTATTTAAAGCCTCGATTCTAAACTGGGAAACTCAGGCTGCAGCTTTTTCTGTCCCGTTCTCTCATGACACACGAACACATTTACACTTCAGAGCAGCTGACTGTGACCTCTGTGACCTCTGTGTGGCGCTGGGCAGCGTCAAGGTTATAAACGCGGGACGTCCTAAAAGGTTTTGACGTCACTTAATGTTGCTGAAGCAGCGATCGATAATCACCACATTTCTCTCAGGTATCTCTCGTCATAAACACGCACATTATGGACGTTACCTTACACTAAGCGGCCTGCCCGCTGGCGTAGTGGTTAGCGACACAGCAAGAAGGTTCTGGGTTCGAGTCCCGGTTCAAACCGACCAGGGCCTTTCTGTGTGGAGTTTGCATGTTCTCCCCGTGTGTGCGTGGGTTCTCTCCGGGTTCTCCGGCTTCCTCCCACAGTCCAGAGACATGAGAATGGGGTCAGGTTCATTGGAGACTGTAGGTGTGAATGTGAGAATGAATGGTTGTCCGTCTCTGTATGTGGCCCTGTGATAGGCTGGCGACCTGTCCAGGGTGAACCCCGCCTCTCGCCCAATGTCAGCTGGGATTGGCTCCAGCCCCCCGCGACCCTTACATGGATAAAGCATTAGAAGATGGATGGATGGATGGATGGATGGATGAATGGAGCTTACACTAAGTGTTTTCCCAATAGAAGCCCATTATAAGGAAAATGCTTAATGCGCTTAATGTAAGATACCGTCCATAATTATTGGATTTCGGGTTCGATTTTTTTCACAGGTGTACGTGTTCATGACGAAGCATACCTGAGAGAAATGTGGTGATTATCGGTCGCTGCTTTGGCAACATTGAGTGACGTGAAGACTTTTGAACGTGCCTCGGAGTAACTGGAGAGTAACAGTCAACGGTAACGGTGTCGACGCCTGGTTTATTGACCTCTGTCCATTTCGTTTCAGAAATTCTGGGAACTTGCCAAACAAGTGAGCGAATTCATGACCTGGAAGAAGGTGGAGTGTCCGTTCGAGAAGGACCGCAAGATCCTGCAGTACCTGCTGACGGCTCCCGTTTTCAGCGAGGACGGTGAGTTTGTCCACGATAGAAACCTGGGGCCTTCGCGTTCTGGTCTGAACGCACCGTTGGAGGAACATTGAGTGACAGGGGATGTTTTTCGACGTAAAGAAATACTTATTCTGTTTGTTTCTTCCCTTCTCGCGGCAGCGTTGTATCTGGCGTCGTACGAGAGCGAAGGTCCTGAGAACCACATGGAGAAGGACAGATGGAAGTCTCTGAGGTGTGTATGATCCCGTCCCGTCACACACACACACACACACACACACACACACACACACACACACACACACACACACACACACACACACACACTCACCCTGGGGGGTTTTGATTCTTTCCTCCCCACTGACCAGGCTCACCCAGGGGGATGTAGGTCACTCTGATGACGACCTGATGACGACGCTATTCAATAAATGCATTAAACACACACACCATCGCTTGCGTAGGCGCAAATGCAAAGGACATCAGTCATTTTCACACAATTACACACACACACACACACACACACACACACACACACACACACACAGTGCTCTCTCTCCGTGTGTGTGTGTGTGTGTGAGGACGGATGATTGAAAATCGTCCTTTGTTCACTCGGCTCTAACTGGCGGATGAAAGCCCAGGAGAGCTGACGGAGGGATGTTTTCTCTCTCTCCCTCTCGCTTCAGCATCGCATCACACGCCGAAGTGTAAAACAAACTGAGTCGGGGGCATTCAGTTTCCCCTGAGACGTCCGGCGCTCGAGATCATCATCACGCACTCGCGCGGCCACTAAGAGATTTAAGGATTTCTTTAAACTCAAACGCATCACTGTGACGTAAGACATGTTTCACAAAGACCTAAAAAAAATTCTAGAAGCAAAAAGAAATGATCCCAAAACATGTTAAAAAGACAATACAGCCAGTATTTATGGACAGTGATCAAAAAGTGACAGGGGTCAGAGGTCAGAGCAGGTTTCGGATCCAGAACCCTGGTGTGTGTGTGTGTGTGTGTGTGTGTGTGTGTGTGTGTGTGTGTGTGTGTGTGTCTGCCAGCTCAGCTCTTCGTCCCCCCCAAGCTTCAACTCACATTCTGCTTCTTTCTTTTTTTAAGTTTGTGATATCGGATTACGACCGACCTCGTCTTAGACCCAGCGAACACACCAGGATCAGTGACTTGAGCTTGTTGATCGCACGTCTGTGGCTCTGATTTATTTGGCTAACCCCCGTTTCTCCTTCGTCTTCCCTCTCCACAGATCCAATCTGCTGAGCAGAGTCTGAACTTCTGACGTGAAGACGAAAACCTCATGACAATGGAAGCCGCCGCCCGCTCGGCGCCGCTGTTGTCGTCCAAAAAACAAACGTATTCCCGTATCGGAAAGGGGGGAAAAGGACAATCTCCACTTGGGCCGGCGAGGACGGACCGGACGTCCCGTGTTCCCTCCGGCCTCGGACTTCTACGAAGCTCTTTGCGTTTCCTCTTGCTCTCCGTGCTGTGTATTTCAGGACAGCTGCCCCCCCCCCCCCCCCCCGTCTCTTTGTACGACTTTGTAGAGTCTTGTTTTGTTTTTGGTCAAAGAGAAGAACAGTCACAGTAAAAAGCACGGGGACCCTGACGGGGTTCTTTAACACTCGTACCACGGAAACTACGACGTCAGCTGCTGGTTCGGCTGACGCCACCCAATCGCTCCTCGCTCCGGTTCCACGAGCCGGCAGAACCGTGGACCCGGCAGTAGTCCTACGTTTCGTTCCGTCTCTTCCTCCTTTTTCGTATTTGACGCCCCGCGAGTATCCATCGCTTCGTGTTCCTGCAGGTTTCTTGGTCTAAATGTGACGTGTACGAGGGTTTTTTGAAAGATGTAACTTCATTTTGGTTTTGTTTGTGTTGTATAAAGTCGTGATGAACGAAGACGCCGGGAACCTTCGGCCTTCAGCGTTTTCTCGTCAAGCGTTGGAACAGAATCCGGCAGCACTTTGGCCCTCTGCGTCTTTTTCACAAAACAGGAATTGTGGGGAGTTAAGCTGCCGTCACAGTCTCCGTATCTTAAATGGAAGGTGTGTGTGTGTGTGTGTGTGTGTGTGTGTGTGTGTGTGTGTGTGTGTGTGTGTGTGTGTGTGTGTGTGTGTGTGTGTGTGTGTGTGTGTGTGTGTGTGTGTGTGTGTGTGTGTGTGTGTGTGTGTGTGTGTGTGTGTGTGTGTGTGTGTGTGTGTGTGTGTGTGTGTGTGAAGAGAAGAAGCCGGTCACTCCACCTGCTTCGTGGTTGTGCTGCCCCCTGGTGTTTGTTTAAACCCTTTTATTTTTTTTCCATGTTATCAAAAGTATAGTTTCCTCTCTTGTTTTTATTTTTTTATTTATAACTCTGTGTAGTCCACATTGCGTCCTCGTGCCAATATTCACTGTTATTTTATTTAATTTTGTACCAGGTACATAACTCATGCTCGTGTAGTCTTCAGATATTGGCTTCATTAGTATAATCTTTTATTTGTCGAGGCACCAGCTCAGAGTATGAAGTTAAATATATTTGACTGACGTGGGCTGTTGCCTCGACGGCTCCTCTCTCACAACAGATTTGCTGCCGTTGTTGTGATTTATTGTGTACATACTGTGTTTTCCTCTTTATTTCCCTTCACCGTGTTCATCCCTTCGTATCTGGACTGTTTGAATTGAACAGAGGAACCAATTTATACAATGAGTTAGTTGTGTTTCAAAAGAGAAAGTTAATAAAATAATGTTTAAAATCATCCGATGACTGTTTTTCTATTATTTTTCTTGGCATTTAATTTTGAAATCATGCGTAACTAATACAATTCAAGCTCAAATGTTCACTAATGTATGCATGTATGTATATGTATATATATATATATACATATACATATTTACATATATTAATATAGAAAAATATACCTGTATATAGAAACAATACAGTACATAAACAACAAAGAGAGAATGAACGTTTTTCATATAGTTTCCAAGTGGAAAAATAAAACACTGTCTTTATGTTAAATCAGAAATATATTGATGAGGTATGTTTTAGTAAAAAAGGTTTATTATATATATTATAATATTTGTTGGAGACAGTGGTCATGTGGTTATTCTTTGTGTTTCTCTTTCTGATGCAGGTGAACGTTATTTCATGGAGGCAGGAAATAAAAGTACACGTTTGGCTCCATCAAGTGGCCAAAGACCGTCAAGACAAGTGAGGTAATAGAACAGTGAGACAGCACAAACTGCAGAGTTCAAAGTGTGATGCACTGGTGTACGTACCTCTATACCTCCCTGTATGTACCTATATACCTCCCTGTACGTACCTTTATACCTCCCTACACGCGTGTATGTTCATACCTACGTACTTAAATACAACCATATCCTACTCATCTACATTCATACATACATACATACTGTACATACCTACCTAAATAAATACATAACAACATCCATGCAGTCACATGGACACATGTCTACCTACATACTTGCCTGCCTATATTCATGCATACATATATACCCTATCTACATACTTACAATCATACCTACATTCATGTATGCACACATATGTACATACATACATAAATATATACTTATATACAGTACCTCCCTATATTCATGCATAAATATCTGCATGCATGCATACTTACCTTTATTCATACCTACATACATACAAAGACACACGCCAACCTATATTCATGCATACATACCAGCTGTGGCGCAGGAGGTAGAGGCGGTTGTCTGCTAACCAGAAGGCCGGCGGTTCGATCCTTGCTCCCCCCAAAATCCAGCCACGGATCAATGTGTTCTGACCACACGTCTGCGCCACAGTCAACTCCGACTGGTGGGTTGAAAACCTGACGAACTCTGCAGCCAACACGGGTCAATTCTTCCAATCTGAACAGTGTTTACTGCCAGAAGGCCCTTGAGCACGTGGCTGCGTCCCTAAATCAGCCGACGGGAGGAGGCCCGTCGCTCAGGTTCCCTCTTCCCTCGTTCAGAACGTGTCCTCACGTCGTCCATCTGCCTCCGTCTCTGCAGGTTCAGGTTGGGAGTCGGTGGAAGCTGCGTGGAGTTATTGTTATTTCTATGCTGCAGATGAATCCGCTCTGGCCACGAGCCACGACATTGTTCTGATGTGACCGTGGATGGAATCTGCTGCGGGCCAGGCCGCTCAGACACACGCGCGGTGGGAAACCCAATAAATCATCTGTGGATGTGAAGGACTTGTCTGGCTTGTCCCCGTGGAAACAAGAAAAGTGAATGCATCATGTGACGCAGGATGAAGTCAGAGAGAGGACTGGTGACATGGTTCATCAGCTGGACAGAAAAATCAAGCAAACTATCTTGAAGCAAAGGATCAAGGTAGTTTGAAAAGAAACGACCAGTATGACTTTCACAGACATATAGATCTTTATATTCGCTGTATATTTTTTCATTTATTCATCTCTTTATTTACATTTCTATTGAGATTCTTCTTTTGACAAACTAATAGTTAAACTATAGATTTCTGAAGTTACTGTTTTGGATTGGTCACAGTTGTTTTAGGCTTCAGTCGCTTAAAAAGTTGCTCTTTTCATTACATCTTTAAAATTAACGTATTTGAACAGAATTTTTTAAAATAATTTGTATTTCTCTTAATTTTGTAAAATATTTTTATTTAAGGACGAGCTTGAAAAACATCTTAATCTTAATTAGCCTCCATAAAAAGGGTTAATATCATAATGTTTTTGATGTTTGGATCAGAAACCTAATAAAAAAATATTTTCCATTTTATTAAAAATAATTTTAAAAAAGGTATTTGATTTGACATCACAGCCTCAGACCTCAGCTGTCAATCATAACCCGGACCGGGTCGCCGCGCAACGCGAGAGCGCGCACAGCGCAGACCGAGGAGGAGGAGGAGGAGGAGGAAGAGGAGGAGGAGTAAGAGGAGGAGGAGGAGGAGGAGGAGGAAGAGGAGGAGGAGGAGGAGGAAGAGGAGAGGAGGAGGGGGAGGAGGAAGAAGAGGAGGAAGAAGAGGAGAGGAGGAGGAGGAGGGAGAGGAGAGGAGGAGGGGGAGGAGGAAGAAGAGGAGGAGGAGGAGGAGGAGGAGGAGGAGGAAGAACAGGAGGAGGAGGAGGAGGAAGAGGAGGAGGAGGGGAAGAAGATGCGACCGGTGCGAAGGAGGAGAGGGAAGTGGAGGAGAGCGAGGGGGAGGTAGAGGAAGAAGAGGAGGAGGAAGAGGAGGAGGAGGAGAGGGAAGTGGAGGAGAGCGAGGGGGAGGAAGAGGAGGAGGAAGAGGAGGAGGAGGAAGAGGAGGAGGAGGAGAGGGAAGTGGAGGAGAGCGAGGGGGAGGAAGAGGAAGAGGAGGGGGAGCACGACAGGGGGAGGGGGAGAGGATGCGACCGGTGCGGAGGAGGAGGAGGAGGAAGAAGGACCGTGTCTGTCACTGATGCTCGGATGCGAGCGGATCGTCTCTGGCTGCACGTCGTCTCTCGTCTCTCGCGTGAAGAGCGCGACACCGGCAGGTCCTTTCTCCGAGCCCGGACTCGAACAGACGGACGAGGAGGAGGCGTCGCGTCCAGCTGCAGGTGCGACATCGTCCTGAGAGAGGTCGACTAGTGAACTGTCAAGTTTTTATATATATATAAGTAAAAAATATAATTTCAATAATAGTCTTGTGATGAAATATACATCCTCAGCTATTTGCAAAAAAAAATCTGTTACTGGAGGAGATGTTTTTTGTTGAAAAAGAAGAGTTGAAATCAAAAGGGTTAATGAAGCAGTGATTTGGATTTTCAGAATAAAGTGTTGGAGGAAGAGTCGATCTGGCCTCGGATCAACTCACTGTATCCCGGCAGGAATGTGATGAATGAAGTCCACAGTGTGTGTGTGTGTGTGTGTGTGTGTGTGTGTGTTTGTGAGTGGGCGACTGGCCGCACACAACAAAAACAGGATTGTTCCCTGACATTTGTTCCCCACGTACACACTGTACACACTGTACACACTGTACACACTGTACACACTGTACACACTGTACGCAGAGAGAGAGATTCGTGCTGAGAGGAATCAAAATTGTTTCTCACTTCTTTGATTAATGAACTATAATTATTATGAGCTTCCCTCCCGATTTCAGCGTTTCCGCCGGCGAGAGCAGATATCAGGGAGTGTCTGTCGAGGTAATGTAATACTTCCTGCCTTCTGAATAATTAATGGAGAGAGACACTCTCTCTGACCATTATGTACCGATCCGCTCTCTCCGGTTCTCATCTCCTCACAGCGTCAGCTCTTTTCATCTGAAACCTCACTCCCCGGCTTCCTCAAACAGAACCTGTCTTTCTTCCGTGCTCCCTCCTCCTGCGATAATAAGCAAATACTGACATTTCCAATCCAATCCCTCGTCTCCCCGCAGGTGATTGCCATGGGGAACGGTTCGATGAAGTCAAAGCGGTACAAACAGGCAGACGGCTCCGCCGCGCCCGCCGCCCCCAACGGCCGGGCCCACGGCGGCTTCAGCATCTCGTCCCTGGATTCCCTGAGGGCCCGGGTGGACGAGCTGGAGCGGGACGGCAAGAGGAAGGACGAGGAGCTCAGCGCCAGAGAGCAGCAGGTCAGAGGTCTCCAGGAGCAGCTGGCCAAGCAGACGCGAGCGCTGGCCGAGCTGAGCGAGGAGCTGCAGAGCAAGTGCGTCCAGCTCGGCAAGCTGCAGGACGCCATGAAAGGTCAGAGCGGAGCCGGAGCCGCCCTGGCGTCGCGGGCTCCCTCCATCAGAGCCGGCGGCGGGAAGGGCAGCCCCAACCTCGGCGTCCGCATCAAGGAGACCCTCAACAGGAGGAAAGGGGCCAAGGCCGGGGTGTCGGCCGAGCCCACGTCCAGGACCTACGACTCCAGCGGCCTGCCCAAGTTCTCCTTCGAGAACGCCCGGGTACCGAAGGACGCCAGGTGAGATTTGTGTCTTTTAGGAAGGTTTTGGAACCGAGACGGCAGGTGAAGGCTCATAATCCCTGCAGGCTCAGTCCATCTCAACCTCAGGTTTCTAAATGCAAGCAGGGGCCGGAGTGGGTGGCAGGTGGGAAGTAGGCAAGAGGCAAAGACTTTGGTGCAAAAAGGAAAAAACAGGAAGGTTAGGGAGGTTCCTAAGTGAGTGAAATGACCCTGGGGTCTCAGTGTGATAAGAGCTGGTGGAATTCTCTGAACGCTCAGGAAAACGGTGCTTCAGTGACGTCCTATCTTATCCCCTTCGATACACTGGCTGATCCTTCAGGAAAGGAAACGAGGAGGCAATGCAGTGAGGAACCTTCCTTAGAAAAGCATGACTCAACCGCAGCCCCTGGTTTGACCTTTTGCCTTTAAAGACCCCCGTAAACAGACTTCAGTACAGCTGGGTGTCATCTGCATAACAATAGAAATGTGTGTGTGTGTTTTTTCTTTTAATATCACCTAAAGGAAGCAAATATAAAGTGGAGAGTATCGGTCCCAGCACAGAACCTTGTGGAACTCCATGACAAACTTTTGTACTAATGGAAGATTTGTTGTTGTCAACGTTGACAAACTGAAGACTAGACTAAAACCGTTCTAGTGTTACGTTACCGCAGTACGTCACCAGTCCAAAATCACGTGAACGCCACCGCTAGATTGACAGCTGGTACCGTCCAATGGGTGCAGGTTGCAGGAGTAGGTGGACGTGCAGTGGACGAGCTCTCCGTCCGACCACACCCCCTCGCTCCTCCAAATATGGTCACTCCTGGTTTCAAAAAACCAAGATGGCGCTGGCCAGAATTCTCAAGGCTTCAAAACGACCGTTGACAAACCAATGGGTGACGTCACGGAGAGTTGCCGCCAGGTAACTAGCTGGTCAACATTGAAAGTCATGATGTCGATACGCTCTCCGCTGTCGAGAACTTCTCACCATCAACTTCGCCCACGCCTGCGGATTAAACCGACAAATCGGAGCGAGGAGGGTCCCTGTGCACCGGTTGGGGAGGGAGGCAAAAATTCAAGGAAACAATTTTTTGATAGGAAGCACAAATAGGTAAACTCCCCCCTGAGTGCAGGATGAGTCACCATACCGTTGAAAGTGTTTTACAGGAGGAGAAAAGACAGATTCAGATGTTAAACAGCCTTCAACACCCTGCCCACGTCTCGTCTTCATCTCCCTCGTCTGACTCGTGTGTCCACTCGTCTGCATTCGGCCATTTTTGTTCTTAAATGCCGGCGAACACAACGGGTGGATTGGGACGCGTCCTTCCTATCGTCTTTTCCTAACCACTATTCCTTGATCTCAATGGAGTTCATACTCTTCTTCTACTTCTTCTGCTTCTACTTCGGATTTAATTATCTACGTTCAGACTATTTAATATTGCGGAGTGTCTATTTCCCCTTTCCTTTGGCATAGGAAGCTCCAGTGTACCTTATGCTAAGGGAGATAGGAAAGGAAGCATTGAGGCACCTTTCCTAAGCACTTGGAGAATCCGAACGACTCTTATCACTGCCGCTGATCAAATACATCCGGGTGACTTTGACCGCACCCAAGTCAAGTTATCACCAGAGTCGTGTTTTACAGTTGTGATCTGACTCAGAGGGGGTAGAGAAAGATTCATTATGATTTAATCCATCTTCATCTTTAATGCATGACCCCTCCCCCCTCCCCCAGTCATGTAACACATGACGAGCTCGGTCTGACGGACGGACGGAGGGTTATGAAATGAGAGTCTTGTTGTATTTTCTTACATGAAAGCCAAATTGCCTTTTGTGTCATTGAGTGTTCTCCAGCCTGTACAACATGAGCCCCCTGCCCCCCTCCCCCCCTCCTCTCAGTCTAATCCTCATGTTTAAAACACATGTCGCTAATAAGCCCAGAACGGATTACAAAACCAAAACTCATGTAAATGAAGCAGTGTGGAGCTCTCGTGCCGACCGGCGCCTTTGAAGAACAACTGGACTCTGGCAGAGTAACGACGCGACGGGGCGGGAGGAGAGAGAGAGAGAGAGAGAGAGATGAAAAATAAAGAGCGGGATTGTCATCTGTTCTCGTTTCATGAAGCCCAGAGTGATAATTCAGATAAACAGAACTCCCAGCGCTCCACCTCCCCGAGATCTCGTGATCTATAGTTTTTTGCGTTCAACCGGGGCTCCTGACCTTCCGTCGGTTTACTGCTCCCCCAAGGTCGCGAGGTCTTCTTCTTGCGGCCCCCTTCGCCACGCAGCTGTTCAAATGCACAACGGTGAACTTTTGACAGCTCCTGATGGTTTTTTGTTCTTGCGGGCGTCCACATATCTGCAACCAGCAGTGGGAGAAGTTTAACAGTAAATTATAGGTAATGTATCAAAACCACAGTGGCTATAATACTACGACTACAAGCTAAGGTCCAGTACTACAGTGGCACATGGTACCGAGACAGTCTCCTTAAATACAATGTGCACAAACTCAAATATTTGCTTCTCCAAATACCTTTTGGAGGAAATGTCATTTTTAAGATTTAACATTTTTCTTCTTATCGAATAAAAAGTTGCCAGTTGGTTTCTACCAAATGAATCTGCACAACATTTCACACACTCTTAGATCAGCCCACTGCGTACTACTCTCCAATGACTCGTCGGAAAGTCTTAAAACAAGCGCTACATTATAATCCTTTTAAAAAAAAAGTCAGAAGTAAAATGTCCAACTCTCCCTCGTCCTTTGCCGACAGCGTGAAGAAGCTGCTGACCGACGCCCTGAACAAGAACCAGTACCTGAGGAGGCTGGAGCTGCAGCAGGTCAAGGACATGGTGGAGTGCATGTACGAGCGCACCTACCAGCAGGGGGAGTACGTGGTCACGCAGGGGGAAGCGGGCAACCACCTGTTCGTCCTGGCAGGTACGTTGTTCAACCCCTTGTTGATGATCATCACCAGCTGCAGGTGAAAACCCGCCTTTAGATTCAAACATCACATGATGCACAAATGTCCAATAGGAAGCAGAAGCATCACGTGACAGGGTGGCCAATGGTGAGCCACGAGCAGGTTGTTTCACTCCTGGACGGAGTGCCAATCAGTGGGCGGAGTCTGGAGGATGGAGAGTGTTGGTTCTCCACCAACTGCAAACGCGTTCAATTAACTTGTGATGAAATCTGGTTCCTTGTGGTCGTTGTTCTATTATTTTTCTGAGCTTAGGCGGCGGCCATGTTGTTGGGCCACAACACGATAAGAGAACGCCACGTGATTGGTTGTACAGTAGATTTCCGTTTCCTTCTTCTTCCTCTTTGGCTTCAGCGGTGGTTGGCAAAACCATCGTAATAGAAGCGTCATCGGCACCTCGAGCTTGAGTTTTTTTAAAATGTGGCTTCTGAAACCAATATGTTCTTCATTTTGATATTCACTTGAGTCTGCAACGACTACGGACCCTGACCTGATTAGTTCAAGTTAAAATGATTTCAACGCAGCGTTGAAATTCTCTCAAAGTGTCAAATCAAAGAACGTACATGAGATGTCACATCGTTCTCCGCCATCGTTAGAATTCCAGGAGATGTTGACGATACGCCAGCGGTGAATGGTAGACGACTGTACAGTATGAAGAGTCTTTGAGAGTTTGAATGTATTGTCAACTCTGGGCCTCTGGGTCGTATCAGTTCCATCAGGAAAGGGAGAAAAACTGAAACTGAAGACTGGAGTATTTTTAGTCTGCGTTTGCGTGTTTGCCGACTGCGAGGTCGGAGCGTCGGAAATCAACAGTTGAAAACCTGAAATTAGCAGAAGAATCCGAGACACTCTCCCAAACCGGCCTGTGGTATTTCAGAAGGACTATTTCTGGACGCTCAGTCTCTCAGTCCATTGTGCAGCCCTGTCGCGACCAGCGGCCAATCAAATCATCTCTGCATCGAGCCGCCTTTGGATTTGGTTCCGTTCCACACAGATTATTGAATCCAAGCTTTTTTCAAGTTAACTTGTTTTTGGCCTGGTCAGCGTCTTGTTGGCAGGTGAGACACCGTGTGAATTGCTCTGCTTCACCAGGACGGACGTGGCAGGAGAGTGAAGAAGTTCATTCTGGACCCAGACGCAGAGGGAAGTTCACCAGAACCCTCGTATTCAACTCTCTAGCCTTTGACTTCTGTATCTACTTTTTCATTTACGTGAATAACTAGGCAACTAATTTGTTTTTCAGACGACCACATGGTTCGTCTTGTGCCCGTGTGGCTGGTGGTAAAAATGTTTTATATAAATTATATTTCTATAAAGCAGCTGCCAGAATATTACAAACTGTAATTGTGATTTAACAAAATCTGAAAAAGCAACTGGGAATATTTGACAATTTATCACAAAAAATAATCTTTTGTCAGCTGAACTCTTACTGAGGTATTTAAAGGCACGATTAATGATAATAATAATAATAATAATAATAATAATAATAATGATAATAATAATAATAATAATAATAATAATATTGTGAACTTGTTTAATGAAGTCTTTAATTTTGAGTAAAAATGTATGCTGCAAATCATTCAATTCCAGGGTCGCACACGAAGCAGGACAACAACAAAAATAATATAAAATATAATATATATGTATAAATAATAATAGATACAAAAATACGTGTTCTGTTAATGTTGTTGGAGGATGCAGGTGGTCGGGAGGAGGAGATGTTTCTGTTGTTGTTGTTTACTTGTCTTATATAAAAGAGATAGTTTTTAATTCTTTTAATAATATATATTATAGTGGAGTGTTTTTTTTGTAAAAGGTAAAAGAATAATCTGGTAGATACTAATTACAAGAAATGTTGGAAGTAAAACCAGCAACTGGCCCGGAACTGAATGAAATCAGTGTCATTGGATTCTGTCTGTAGCATCACGTGACTGTCGCGGGTGTATTTCTTTCTGTGTCCTTTCTGTGTCCTAAAAAACAACAACTATTATTGATTGTCCCTGTTGTTGTTTTTCACAGAGGGGAAGCTGGACGTGTTTCAGCACAACAAGCTGCTCACGTCGATAACTGTGTGGACCACTTTTGGGGAATTAGCGATTCTGTACAACTGCACGCGGACGGCGTCGGTGAGAGGTAAAGACTTCCACTTGTGTTTCCTCGAGTCGCTTTCACACACACACACACACACACACACTCACACACACACACACACACACACAAACACACACACACACACACACACACACTCACACACACACACACACACACACACACACACACTCACACACACACACACACACACACACACACACACACACACACACACACACACACACACACACACACACTCACACACTCAAACACACACACACACACACACACACACACACACACACACACACACACACACACACACACACACACACACACACGTTACTCCAACCCTGAACTTTTCTAGACATAACCAGGAGAAATGACCCCAATGAGGAGGAGAGGGTGGTCCGGGTTATCCATCATGTCCGGGCCATGAAAAACTCTTTGTCCATTTTCATGTCGATCATAAGAACAACTGTCGACTCAGTCCTTCAAATTTCTATTTGGCACATTTCCATCTGAAGGGAGAGGAGTTGTGTGATGGGGATGCACAATAACTAAGAATTAAAAAGGGAGAATGGCGAAGGATTGACGTCGGGAAGCCACTGACGGATTCTGGTCCTTGTTCTACCGGTGACAAACACACAAAGTTAATGATGTCATTTAAGTAATAGAAGGAGCAATATCGTTTGTTAAACTTCACATAATAAAGGTGAATCTGTCCCTTACCCTTTATTTTCACCACACTCTCGAACCTCCCCGACCGCCACGCGAGTCGCCGCGACGACTCCTCAAAGCCGAGGATTCATCCGGTAGCGAGAGCGGGAGACTCGGACGCAGGTCGTTGGAGCGAAGTAGACGAGGGAGTGTTTACAAAGGCCCTGCGTCACATCCAGCGCTCGCCGTGCACTCCCATTGGTTCTCACCTCCTTGGCATTTGGAGAGCGCATACCACGTACCCTGTGAGCGCTCTTTGTCCCGGGGTTTGTATATTTAACCAAGTAACTGACTGGCGGACCCTCGGGGGGGGGGGGGGGGTCACCGAGGTTGACCTCGGTATTAAGGGCGAACTGGAAACGCCGTGACAGTTTGACAAGTCCCTTTGAGAGAGTTTTTACATGATAACAGATGAAGTGGATGAAGGGCAGCTCTGTCTCTGCTACCGGTTCGTGTCCGGGCTCTCGCGGCCGCTTCCTCCTCCTCCTCCTCCTCCTCCTCCTCCTCCTCCGCCGCCGCCGCGCCCCCGGAGCCAGAGGCCCCCGCGTGACTCAGCGCCCACACACGGATCGCCCTGTTGTTTTTCTCACCTGCTTCTCGTCCATTTCACAAAACAAAGCAACACATTCCTTCCCTGGTGGCGACGGAGGGATTCAATGAGACCAGAACGTGGAGAGAGAAGAAAAGGTTCATCGTTCCCTTCATGGTCATGAAGTCTGTGGGCTCTGTGCCCCCCCCCTGTAGTATCTGCTGAACGTTAAATCGTTCTTCTGACCAACGTGATGTTGCCGTTGCAGCGGTGAACAAAGTGCGGACGTGGGCTCTGGATCGGGAGGTGTTCCAGAACGTCATGAGGAGGACGGCCGAGACGCGACACGAGCAGTACCGCAACTTCCTGCGAAGGTCAGCGCCCAGATACGCCCCTGCTACAGCATCACCGCACAGTTATGACTCTTGTTAACTGATAACGTACAACAGATTTCACTACACAATCGGCCGAGGATGACGATTTGATGAACAATACATTGTTTTTATAGACCAGCCAATTGCGTTAGGGGTTAGGGTTAGGATATGGTAGAAAATATAGCAATTAAACATTAAATCAATAATATCTGATTGTTTGAAAATACAGCAATTAAACATTGAATCAATAATATCTGAGTGTTTGACCCCGACACATTTGGATTTTCGGGGGTCGACATTAGGGAGTAAAAAAAAATTGCGATACCAATATATTGGTCAATATAATTATTGAAAGAAATAAATTGGCAATAATCTCTAAGAGGTTGTTTTCGAACCCTTTTGACAAAGACATTTTATTGAGGCTTAATATTTTAACCAAAAACAATATTATACATAACAAAAAAAACCCAAATACAACCAAAAATATATATACCTTGAAAATATATCTATATATTTTTTAAAGTAATCTGTCAACATGCATCTTTTCCGCAGTGTTTATTCAGTGTATATAGTAAAATGAAAGTTTTTGGTGACCGACAGTTTTGGAACCAGGTTCAGTTTGGTCAGATTCCTCATTTCAGAGCTCCGATGAATTCATGTAAATATTCTCTCTCTCTTTGAATCATTTCCGCCAACTACTCGGAAAAATCAATCAATCGTAAACTGCAAACGTGAATAAGAGCATTGTTAAATATGTGTGCTATCATAAAAGGAAAAAAATGTAACTGGGTCAAAGTCAAGATCATATAATTTTGACTTTTGAATGAACAGTGCGTAGAAAAATGTCTCTGTGCAGAAACGGATGTTCATCACCTGTGTTCCGTCTCCTCCGTCAGCGTTTCGCTCTTGGCCAATCTCCCGGAGGACAAGCTCAGCAAAATCGTGGACTGCCTGGAGGTGGTAAGTTATTCTGTCGAAATCTCTAATTCCACTGGCGGCACACTTTGACTTTCTCGTCGTGGTGCCCAGCGGCTCTCGGGAGCAGATAGCCGCTGTCAAAATATCATTACCATTTGGCCGTGTACCATTACGGCGTGTCAGCGTCTTCTGGCCGCCTCCGCCCACAAGCGACCTCGCTGATGAAGGGCGCCGCTGTTACTCCTGTCGTCGCCGGGCGCTGTATATTGTTACCGTAATTATTTGCGCAAGGCCCCAGAAAGTGTTTATCTTTTTCTAAAAGACGTGCGAGCGACAGGCGTTTGGTGCGAGAACGTGCAAAGCGTGTAAGAAAAGGAGGGCGTGCGTTGAAGGACCAGGACGTCTCCAAGTGATCGCTGCTCGTCCTGCTTTGGTCCGCGACGGGGAAGTTCCTTGTTCAGTTGTTTCCAACGGAGCCGAGGGGGTTCGGAGGGGGCGGGGGGGGGGGGGGGGGGCGGAGGGGGCGGAGGGTCCAGAGGGGGCGGGGGGGCGGGAGGTCCGGAGGGGGCGGAGGGGGCGGGAGGTCCAGAGGGGGCGGAGGGGGCGGGGAGGTCCGGAGGGGGGGGGGGGGGGGGGGGGGGGGGGGGGTCCGGAGGGAGGGCTGTAACCTAATAGTGGTGCAGATGTTCGCCGAGAACTCGCCAGATAATATTGAAGCTTCTTGTCAAACAGCGGGGTCGTGGAATTTGGTGTGTGTGTGTGTGTGTGTGTGTGTGTGTGTGTTGGGGGTGGATGGGGGTGGATGGGGGGGTCTAATGCACCTTCTCCTTCAGGTCCTCAGGCTGATCTGCAGATTGGAATTTGAACTGGAAAGATTCAATAGCCAACAACAACGAGAGCGCTGTTCAAAGTGAAAACATTAAGGGGGGGGGGGGGCGAAAAAATAAAAGATATGATAAAAATAACTCTTAATCTTTTCATTCACACTCGTGATCCTGGCACGCGCCGTCTCGTAATGTCGAGCCCCCGGAGACGCGGAGCGGGGGAATAACTCGAAGTTAATGATATTTTCATTACATTAGCTCGGAGAAAAGGAACACACACACACACACACACACACACACACACACACACACACACACACACACACAGCAGCCTCCCGTAGATACACACAACCAACCAACTGTCTCAGGAAAATGTTTTACTGACGTTATGAAGTGAGAAGTCGAGTCATTTTTCTCGCGGACTTCTATGGAAGCAGTCGCCCTCTGCTGGTCATTCCAGAGAATGCAGGCTTCCGGGCACTTCTGGTCTGTCAGACATCATGCAGCCAGATGTGGCTCGTGGCTCAGGATAGAGGAATTGGTACGACACCATCAACGTGCTCACTCTTTTTGTTCACTGGCGGTGAAGAGTTGTATGATTCAGGACGCTCGGCGTCGTCCTCTCTCTCTTCTCGCTGCCGGACTGAAAGTACCTCATTTTTGACACACACACACACACACACACACACACACACACACACACACACACACTCACACACTCACACACTCACACTCACACACACACACACACACACACTAGTGGCTCTGTCTAACAGATGATGACGATGAAGAGGACGTGTGTGATTGTTGGGGGGTCGAGGTACTTGACATATTTTTACGCTCTCAGGCTTTTCTGTTTTACGGAAAAAACTCGTGTCTTCCCTGAAACACTTGACCCAAGTGTCCGGACCCGACACTCGGCAGCCTGGTATAACAAACACAGGGACGCGATTCGAGCGCCGTCGCTCCCCCTGCTCAGTCCCCTGCGTCGTCCAGACGGTCTTTCCAAACAAAGGCCTCGGCGCCTCGTCGTCTCCGCTCTCAGGGGCCGGGGGCGTTAACACTCGTCCCCCCTGAAGCGGGAAATAAAGACGGGACGCGAACGAGCTCGGGAGGCTCGAGGAAAAGTCCCCGCCGGGGGGATGTCCACGCGTCCGTCCCACAGAACGTCTTCGTCCTGGTCACCTTCGACCTTTGCACTTCACCTTCTTCTTCATTTAAAAGATGCATGAAGCAGTCGGGGTGTGTCGCGTCGTACAAGCTGTCGCAGGCCTGTCAGACCGAGAACACGGGACACAGACTCTCCTCCTCCTCGGCTTCGCTGCGAGCCGGAGGAGAGTCTGCTGATCGGATGCTGTGATGCGCTAATGTGGTTTCTTCACCTTCCACTTTGCTCATCGCGTCCGGGCTCATCGGGAAGTCGCACACTGTATCTGGATGCCTCATTTATCGCCATGGTGACGGAGATTTCTCCATTTGTATCGGCCGACGTGCATTTCTCGTAATGGACAGAATGGCCGGACACGTCTGACGCAGGCGTCTGACTCCTGATCTGAATTTATGTGCGTTATTACTTAATTAGCTCATATTGAGATTATTAAAATTGTAAAACTCGTACGTGAAAAAAATTGACTTGACTAGTACTGAATTGCTTAGTTGGTTGAACGCCTGAAAAAGAATCCAGAATTATTAAACTCGTGTATCTTTTTTAATACTTTGTGATTTTTAGAACCAGTTGGACGACATCTCTGTGAAAATGTCTGATGCTGCTCTATAGATGAAACGATTTACAAATGATGATATGATGAAGACATTCATCATCTCACTGCATTTTTGAATACGCACTTTTCATAAATGCTCACCCGGGGCCAGTGTCAAACACGCACATTGACCGCCATCAAATTTCAGGCGGTGAATCCTTGAGCGTGATCATGAAAGGCCCCACGACGGACGTTTAAAACATCATTATCAACATGTTCTATTGACCGGTATCTGATGTGTCATTAACCCCACGAGCCCCCCCCCCCCCCCCCCCCCCCCCCCCCCGACCAGCAGGCTGAGACTCTCCGAGTGACGGAACATCGATGGTGGCCTGACTCCAGCTCTCCTCCCGCAGGGGGGCCGGCTACCAGGAATCAGCCCGACCGGGTCGATGGTTAAATCAATGTAACGCTTCAGTTCTGACCGACGTCTAATGCCACCCCCCCCCCCCCCTCCCCCCTCCCCTCTGTCCTAACAGGAGTACTATGACAAGGGCGACTTCGTCATCCGGGAGGGGGAGGAGGGCAGCACCTTCTACATCCTCGCACAGGGGAAGGTAACGCGTCCTTTCTCCAACGTCACCCTTCGTGGTTCACGAGAGCACGGTGGATGATATTTCTTGCTGACAGTTCGTGTGTGTGTGTTAATAAATATTTGATTATCTCACGGGACGTTTCTAAAGTCGTCCGTGAAACCTCGAACAATTGAATTAGCCCCTCTTCAACGGGGCATGACCTTCATCATCTACTTAGCAGATGTGTTGCTGCCTTCATGTGAATGAGAATTGAATCAATATGAACACAGAGGGAACTCTATTCCACGGACAACGCGGTGCCGTCTGCTGCACTGCAGAGATTTCAGAGGCTTTCTTTCCGTCTCGACAACAACGACGACAACGCTCATTTGGGCCGGAGACGCGAGACAGGATCTAAATCCCCCGGCGCCTCGGCCGGAGACGCCGCCGCCTGACGTCTTTGTTGTCCTGAAGCCGCCTCGTGTCTTCGCAGTGAAGGCTTTTCTCCTCAGTCAGCACCAGTGTTGAATGGCAGCGGAGATAAGAAAAACAACAACTAGACTCCCAAAGAACCGTCCGTATCCTCCTGCGAGTGAATCTGCAAACTCAACGGAGATCTGGAACTCTGCTTTGGATATTTCGTTTTTGGGCAAATTGCAAATGTTTTCCTTCAACAACAAACCAGTTTCTTTTTGGGCCGACGCTCCAACAAAACAATACGTTAGGTTCAAGCTGCATGTGCGTCCGGGAGGTGTGGGACTCACAAACCCCACCCGCCCCGTCTGATAAGTCAGCA
Organism: Scophthalmus maximus; assembly: GCF_022379125.1. Classification (NCBI taxonomy): domain Eukaryota; kingdom Metazoa; phylum Chordata; class Actinopteri; order Pleuronectiformes; family Scophthalmidae; genus Scophthalmus; species Scophthalmus maximus. The sequence continues at coordinate 2,832,876 of NC_061533.1, read as the reverse complement.
ACCTGACACCGGGGGGTCGGGGGGGGGGGCAGGGCCGCGTCCACCGGGGACTCTCTAAATGCCATTAGGAGCCAACGCCAGACAGCGGCTCCTCAGCACTAAGCCAACCACACCAGAGAGAGACACATGTTGTTTTGGGAGGAAGGGGGCTAATACAGGAAATGGCTCCGCTACCCAAACCCCCCCCCCTCTTGTACCCCCTGACCGGAGGGGGAATAAACTCTGAGAGCGGCCTGCCACCAGAAAAAACAAGGAAAGCGAAGGGTCACGCGGGGTCAAACGGGACACTTAGTTAAAACACACCCGGGCCATCGTGGCCACATGACGTCGTCGAGGCCTTTCTCCAGGCTGGAGGACGCCACGCCAGGGATGTGTGACCTCCACCGGGTCGAACCGCCTCACGCATTACAGACGAGTTTGAACAAACATCAAGGCCGCTGCCGTCTTTTCCCTGAAAAGTGCTGCTCGCTCGCCCATCATGTTCCAATCACTAGAATTGAATGTGTTGATTGTTTTTAAATTCTACATGTGCGAAAAAAAATGATGTTGACGTGAAAAGGGTTTTTTAAAATGCCGTCGCGCAGGTGAAGGTGACGCAGACCACCGAGGCCCACAAGGCGCCGCAGATCATCAACACGCTGCACAAGGGGGAATACTTTGGGGAGAAGGCTCTCATAAGGTAAAGACCGACTAAGTGTCTCGCCCTCCTGATCCTGGAACCATTATCAGAACAGTTGCAGGAGCGAGAGCCGTGTGTATTCATCCGTGCGAGTGTCTCTTCCAGCGATGATGTCAGGTCAGCCAATATCGTCGCCGACGAGAACGGGGTGGAGTGCCTGGTCATCGACAGAGAGTGAGTGCAGTTTGGACAACGAATGCCAAGTCTGTCTTTGTTCCCTAGATCATCGCGTGAAATCTATGGTCCGTTCCAGTGGTTCTTCTACTGTTGACGTGCAGCATTTCCTCTTCTTCTTTTACAGGACATTCGATCAGACAGTGGGAACCTTCAACGAGCTGCAGACGTACCTGCAGGGCTACGTGGCAACGCTCGACCGCGACGACAAGAAGAGACACGCCAGGTAGACGCAGTCCACATCCTGCAGATGAAACTTAGTTCAAGAGGACAAGCTGCCACTGTAAGCGGAGCTGGCAGAATATAGTGGGGAAAAAATGATAATCTCGTACGATGTAATCGGGTTATTGAGGTTCGTAGGAAGGAGGAGATACGTTTGGGGACAGGAGGGAGAAAGGGACTTGATGGTTGAAGAGTTCTTTGCACGATGAGAAAGTAAAAACCAGAAACAAAACACATCTGGTTGCGTCCTAATTTGGAATTCCACGGATCACACGTGGTCGACGTCCCTCTTTCCGTCTCTTGTCTCCGACCAGGAAGTCGGTGTCACGCCACCAGAGTCAGTCGCTGCCGCCTGACGTGGTCCAGCTGAAGGACATGGTGTCGGTGTTCCCTCCCTCCAGGCCCTTCGACCACCTGGAGGCCATCGCTACGCTCGGCGTCGGCGGCTTCGGACGAGTAGAACTGGTATAAGACCCTAAACTATCTATCTATCTCTTTATCTATCCATCTACCTATCGTTCTATCTATCTATCTATCTACCTATCCATCCATCCATCTATCTATCTATCTATCTATCGTTTCTATCTATCTATCTATATATCGTTCTATCTATCTATCTATCTATCTATCCATCCATCTATCTATCTATCTGTCTATCCATCTATCTATCTATCTATATATATACCTATCTATCCATCCATCGTTTTATCGTTCTATCTATCTATCTATCTATCTATCTATCTATCTATCTATCTATCTATCTGTCTATCCATCTATCTATCTATCTATCTATCTATCTATCTATCTGTCTATCCATCTATCTATCTATCTATCTATCTATCTATCTATCTATCTGTCTATCCATCTATCTATCTATCTATCTATCTATCTATCTATCTATCTATCTGTCTATCCATCTATCTATCTATCTATCTATCTATCTATCTATCTATCTATCTATCTATCTATCTGTCTATCCATCCATCTATCTATCTATCTATCTATCTATCTATCTATCTATCCATCCATCTATCTATCTATCTATCCATCTATCTATCTATCTGCTACATGAAAATTGTCACTTTCATTATTAACACGCAATATTCAATATAGCAATTCTGATTTATCTCAGTTAGCAGGTTAGCCTAGCTGATAAAATGATAATATCGTTCAGCTGTGCTTTGAATTCCCCTCTTAGAAAAAGGTAAAAAAAACTTGAGAAGGTTTCACCTGGTGATGATATTTCCGTCTGCAGGTGCAGGTGAAGGGCAAAGACGTCACCTTCGCACTGAAGGTCATCAAGAAGAAGCACGTGGTGGACAACAGGCAGGAGGAGCACATCCACTCGGAGAGGAAGATCCTCGCCGAGGCTCGCTCGCCTTTCGTCGTCAAGTCAGTCTTGCTGCTCGGCCTCGAAACACGTTGCCATTTTTTTTTTATCCTACATGATTAAGCTCTGCTCCATCAGTCTGGGGAAGCTTATTAGCTTTTGACGAGATCATGGTCGAGGCCTTCCAGCAGATTACATCTTCTGAATCGGGGTCGATGGCAGCGACTATTGAGACGTCTGCTGTGAAAATGAAGTTATTTTGTTTTGAAATATTGCAGCGGTAGCTTTTCTTTGCCTTTTGAGAGAGTAATGATCCGGTTGCACTGTACGCGGTGGCGCAGACTCAGATATTAAAGCCATTCTTCACTTTGTCAAACACTCTGACCTCCTCTTCATACCCTCTGTATTTACAGTATGTTTACATTTTTCATATGTGTTAACTACTCTCTCTTCATATTCCTAATCTATTTTCGAGACTCATGTTAGGTGATCTATGTGATTTAAGACTATGTTGGGTGAAAGTTAAGGTCCCTTCCATTGCCTTACGTGTCAAAGATATTGAAAACAATTTACTACGTTAATACAAATTTTCCACAGTAATGTCTTTAAATATAATATAGTCAATTGCAGGACATTGTAATAATCATCTAGGGAACAAATTTAGGTTTTAACTACAGCCTGAAAATTGAAAACACTGTTTAAAAATAAATAATAGAGGATCATGGATAATGTTCTGTTTACATGAAGGTCAAAACTTGCTTGTCTTTCTCCAGACTGTATCGTACGTTCAGGGATGATAAGTATGTGTACATGCTGCTGGAGGCCTGTCTGGGTGGAGAGATTTGGAGTCTGCTCAGAGACAGGTAGGAGAGACCAACCACTCACTGAGGCCACTGGTGCCATCATAACGTAAAGTAATGGTATCATTGTTCGGTTACCGTCTAATGAATGAAGGCTCTGCCTGTCAGTGGGTTCAGGCGGATCTATATAATGACTTGAATCATCTGCAGGGGAAGCTTTGACGACGCCACCGCCAGATTCTGCGTCGGTTGCGTCACGGAAGCTTTCGATTACCTCCATCGCAAAGGAGTCCTCTACAGAGACCTGAAGCCTGAGAACCTCATGCTGGACACCGAAGGATACATCAAACTGGTGAGCGTGTTGCCGCGGTGATTTGACCATATTCTGTCTGTAAAACATGTAACTACAAACCACAATTTCCAGGCTGTGTTTCTGAAAAATTGGTCTTAGAATCTCGTCGTAAAGAGTCCGATCACCTGCGAGTTGTGAGGATCTCAAGAACGCCGATGGGCATCTGAAGTCCTACAGGTCAATTGATCAACTCTGCCTTCCCAGGTTGACTTTGGATTCGCCAAGAAGATCAGATGTGGCCAAAAGACCTGGACCTTCTGTGGGACCCCGGAATACGTGGCCCCCGAGATCATCCTCAACAAGGGCCACAACTTCAGTGTGGACTTCTGGTCTCTGGGCATCCTGGTGTTTGAGCTCCTTACGGGCAGGTCAGTAGTGCACCTGTGCTCCCAGTCTGCACATGAACAGATATGATGCTGTTGAAAACTTCCACCAGGGCTTAAAGAAATCTCTTTTTCCCACCATCCCACAGCCCTCCGTTCTCAGGGAGTGACCAGATGATGACGTACACATTCATCTTGAAAGGCATCGAGAAGATGGACTTCCCCAAGAAGATAACCAAGAGGCCCGAGGACCTCATACGCAAGCTGTGCAGGTACAACGTCACACGGGCAGAGCGTCGTTCAACCAGTAATCTGAAATCCACCACTTCTCACTTCTCCACTGACTACTCGTACGCTGCCTCTGAATTTCTCAGAACACATCACAATGATGGGCGATGCCCCGACGAATTGTAGAACAGACAAAAATTTGACATGAGATGGGGCTTGACTGTGTGGTCCAAGTCAATTATGCAACTAAATAAAGAGGAGGCAGTGACTTCGAGTGTCTAAGCACTTGGAATTTACCTGAACAACTAAATGGAAATCAGACATATTGATGTCTAGGCAGCAATATTACAAAAATTTTAACTCCCAAGGGCCTTCGGGCCAAAAACAGTAATTTACTAATTTCTCACTCTGGTGAATTTTACAGGCGAAATCCCTCGGAGCGACTGGGCAACCTCAAAAATGGAATAACTGATATCAAGAAGCACAGGTGAGCGGGGACCGACTCATTTTCCTGCTGATCTCAATGGGGAGATTAGCTGCGCAAATTAGCGCTAACTGAACATTATGAATGTCGGGCCAGTGGTTTACGACCTCAGCAATCAGATAATCACTGTACGTACTGTACAAAAGCAGTGGGCTGCAAAACGTATTGAAAAGACTTAGACTAAGGTCTTATCAGGAAAGTTTCCCCTCATGAAGACAATATAAGGTCTACAGGGATAAAGAATATGTTATTTTTTAAATGTGTTTATGACCTTAGGCAATTCATCTCATAGGGGTTTTTCCTTCTCAAAATACCCCCTGGAAAAGAGGCTTGAAGCTCAAGGAAAATCTTTACAAAGGTTCCTAGTCTCAGAATGTCTGTCCAGGAAGAAAGAGGTAAAAGATTTTACTCACAGACATGTTTATATGCTCTCTGTGTAATTTGTCTGAAAGGTGGTTCAATGGTTTCAACTGGGAAGGACTGAAGGCGAGGACTTTAGTGTCTCCACTGAAAAGAAATGTAAGTAGAGATTTCTATCCAAACTTGTAAAAGTAGGAGTCTTTGCGAGTCCTAACACAAAGCAAATCAAATGACAGAAAAGCACAGACAGAGCTTTAATGATTGTATTGAGCTTTAACATGTAGTGTTGCTGTACCTTGGAGGAGGCAGCTACAGTTGAGCTCTTCTGCATGTTTTCCTGTTCACGCACTTTTGGTTTTACAATCAGAATCTCAAGGTTCTTTCAGAAGATATCAGCTGAACGAAGGAATTGGACCTTGAAAATCTGTCAAATTTGGATTTTGGGTGTCCAACATTGGTTTACCACTACTCCTGGGTTCTAAACTAAACTCTGAAACTCAGTAATTCCTCCCCTGTCTTCTTCTTGTCACAGGTCACAGGGCCGACAGATCACGGCTACTTCGACAGCTACCCCCCAGATGAGGACAATCCTCCTGATGAGCTGTCTGGGTGGGACATGGACTTCTAGGAGCCTCCACTCCGGTTTTTAAACCAATTTCCTTTTCAATCCAGTCCTCACAACTTGACACCAAGAGTTTCATTTGAAAAGTGGGGTTTTAAAGGCGACGTTACATCAGAGAAATGGATAAACACTCACCTACAACCGAACAGCTGCTAGTGTTTGTGGTTGGGAAGCTGGTGAGGGATCAAATCGTTGTTGCTGCATTTATGACCCTGGACGGTTTTGGGGCACCTGTGTGTGAAATGAAGCAGACGCAGTGAAAAACATCTGCATGTGTCACTGTAGAGTTCAGTAACGAGAAGCAGCTCCGCGTCGTAACTGGTTCCAATCTTGTGTCGACCTTGAATTCATTAAAAAACAAAAGAAACTTTGCTTTTCAATGGCAAAGCTTGGACTTAATATGTTCAAGTCTTCTTCAATACAGCAGGATGTTCCCTTAGTAAATCATGGACTCATTTAGAGTCATATAGACGACAAAGCACCGTACACTACAGTATTTGGGGGCGTGGATACAGTGTGAGTGACAGAAGGTACCGTCTAATCGGTTTGTGGTTGCAGGTCTAGGTGGGCGCGCAGTGGACGAGCTCTCAGTCAGGCCACACCCCCAGCTCCCACCTCTGGTTCCAAAATAAACAACATGGTGCTGGTCAAAATGCGAAACTCGAGGCTCACAAGACCAACGGGTGACACTTCAGGTTTTGGTTAGAACTTGCCCCTCAGAACATGCACGTCTAATTCTTTTATAAAATTTCAATCACTGGGTTTTGACGTACACGTTTTTGGTGTTTGTGGCGCCCCCTACAGGCCATTGATTACAATACATCCACCCGCTACAGCGTGTTGCAGCTGCAGCAAGTCCAAAGCTCCGATGTTTGTCCAGTTCAATCAAGGAAGAGAGAGACGGTGGCAAGTTAACAACATTCTTGTAAAGACACGGTGCCAACAACAGAGTGAAGCGTCTCCAAGAAACGCTCTGTTATCTTGGCTGCAGTTTCAAAGTGGGTGAAGTTGCAGGTTACAGCTTAATTAGTGTGTGTGTGTGTGTGTGTGTGTGTGTGTGTGTGTGTCCTTCTCACGCTTCGTCCCGTCAGTACTTTGGAAGGAGCGAGTCTCGAAACGGATCACATCTTATTTCACAGTATTAGGTTTTATACATTCCTTAATCAATCTGCACCCATTTAATAACCTTTGAACAGAAACCTCCAAATGTTTATTGTTCTCCGGAGCCGTCACGACGGCCGCAGATGTGGCTGGTCGGGGGGGAAATTTGCCATCGCAGCTGCAAAGTCTTTTATTTCTCCCAGCTGAGCAGCTGAGGGAGTTTCTGTGATTAGAAAGTTTGCAGGTTGTTTATGGCGGCGGAGGAATTGAAGTGTGTGTGTGGGCAGAAGATAAGAGTACGTGTGGAGAGCGAACGCAGGCGGAGGACATTCCCCTTTAAACTGCGTAGACGGCGTCGAACCACAACACACGAGTCTCCCAGACTCCATTTTTAATTTGAGCAAAGAAGCACCAGGAACTCCTTGGTGTGAGCTTCCCTCCGCTGGGGGCTCGACTTCTGAGGCGAAGCAGAAAACCTTCAGGATTTACTCGGAGGAGATCCTCAAAAGTCTAGACGTATTTTTTTCCCCTTTTTAAACAATGAAGGTTTCCAGGGAATCGACTTGTGGACCATGTTCCTTTGTATATACTGTAAAGCACCATCATCCAAAATACACAATTTGTACAATCTGTGCTACGTGTTCCTGTGTGAAGCTTAAAAACTGGGCGAGGGAAGTTTGTAGATATCACACATATATTGTGTGTATATATATATATATATATATATATATATATATATATATATATATATATTCTGTGTGTACGTAGACAGTGTTTAGAAGCACCTGAAATCTTTGGACGAGACGTGGCCTTAAGATAGTGACGTATTTCTGGATACAACTGTGTTTTTTTTAAATTGGGTTTGCTGGTTTACAGGACACCCGAAATAAAACATCCATCGAAAAGGTCATTACACTTTCATTTTACGGCAACGAATTCCCGAGGTGTAATGGAACGCAGCATGAGTGACAGTTGAAGACCAAACGTTCTGTACATGGAGGTATGTGTCTAGGTTTCGCTATTGAATTTCAGAAAGGTTGATTTTGTATTAAATGGAGAATGGTACCAAGGAAGAAAATGAGCATTTGGCTTTGTTTGTGTGACCTTTGTGAACAACTATCCTCACAAACCTGCAGGTTTATAGAAACAAAAACTCGTGATAGATCTGAGTCTTGCATACTTTTATTCGTTTCTTTGAAGGAGGGTCAGAGCTCATAGGAGGGGGAGGAGGGAGGGGGCGGGGCTTTAAACAGTTCACCACAACTTCACATCAGTAGTGACAAATGTCCATCACAGATATAAAGACCATCGACGTGTCGGGCTCCGGTCTCCCCTGTTCCCAGACCAACACCCTCAACAAGATATGCAACATACAGAAAAATAAATAGATGCATGTTAAAGGTCATTTTTCCATATACAAATATATTTTTATGAAGCTTATTGTACAAAGCATTTCTTTTTTTTTAATATAACCTACAGCATAACATTTACAAGTGAGGGTTTTGAACAGTGGAGTAGAATAATAACCTCTTATAAAACTGCTGGTGTACTTGTTACCGTGTACGTACACGTCTTTGATTCCTGCGAAAGACGATATGAGACGTTTTGACCTGGGTTGAATCTCAAATGCATGAAAAAGCAAACGTCATGTCTCCCGTGTTGTACCAGAGGCATGAGCGTTGCTATAAAAATCTGTATTGGCACAAGGTGAGGAAGCACAACCTGCAGAAAAATAACAAAGTGTCAGTACAAAATATATAAAGTTTAAACAATCTGCCCCTTATAGCTATTGACACAAAATAAATGTCTCTGCAATATCAAAATAAGTGAATTATTTTAACAAATACATTTATAGAATAAATTCCATTGACGATCGTCCTTATCAAAAGAAGATGCTCTTATATTCGCTGTCTGTAGACTGTTGTTGTGTTTTGTACCATAACAAAAAAAATCTGAGTGACCGAGCTCCTCTGACCAGACGATGGATCATATCAAACTTTTGAAAAAAGCAGAAATCCACCCACACAAAAAGGCACTTACAATAGAGTGTCATCGACATATAGTGAGCTATATACAAAAACAATGTACAAGTCTATAGGAAGAAGAAAAAAAAAAGGTTGCAGCTATATTTTAGTCTATTCGCTCTGAATAAATATTTGGTTTGATGAACTCTGACTATAAAGCAGAACCCGAGGAGACGTTACTGTACGACATGTTGACCGCTCCCTCGGGTCTGACTGTCGGTCTGAATTGACGATGATGTAAATGTGATCACATGACACGCCCCCCGCTTATGATTCATGAAAAAATCTACTTAATACAGTAATATTGAAAGACCGATGTAACCATGCTCTCCCTGATCCTTCAATATATCATATGTGTTGTTTATTGTTTTTGTTTTAACTAAGAAAATACTATTTTTTGAGAAAAGTAGTATTTTCTGAGGCGTCCTCACCATCAGACGACATTTACCATAAACTGTGGTAAACGGTTATTACCTGGAGCTTTAAGTTGTTTCAGAAAATAAAATGAACCAACCATAACCTTTACAAACACCTAGAATCGTTTCAATGCAAAACTGATTCCAGACCAGAACTGAATATTGACTTGATATTGAGATTTTAGAAACATTCTGGGAGTTGACAATGGTTATTTCTTCATAAATGCTGTTCTATGCAGTAAAAAATAATAAAAATGTAAATATATTTTTTTACACATGTATAAACACCTGGCGACAGCCCTTGTTCACGTAGTAGTTTCTCCTCTTGATATGTTTTTATCCCTTTTTCTTTTGCGAAATTCTCATGAGGCTTGAATATTGTCTTGGCAAAGCAATGGTGTTATGGTTCTCCTAGAAAAAACAACCCACAAATGAGAAGTAGCTTACTCTTTTGAACATAATAAACTCTTGAAGATGTGGTTTCTGTACAACGAGGGGAGCAGGGATCGGAACACAAACTGCCGTCTACGTCACAACTCTGGCTTTGGAATCTTAATATATCTCTCTATAGCAGCCAAGCCAAATATCATTACACAGATAACGTCTCGTATAGTGAATAACACAGTGATAGTACAGACATAAATACAAACACATAGGAACAAGAAAACCATGCAAGTGCGAGCGGAGGTGACGTTATGGTAGTGACCAAAGACGACATCAAGCTGTGAAGAAGAGAAAGACGAGTACGCCCCCCCCCCCCCCCCCCCCCCCCCCCCCTCGGGAGCATCAGTTCATTTTCCCTTGAAAGTGATTTTTTACTTTCAGTCTTTGTCTCTCTTTACGCCTCAATCTGTATTTTCATATCTTGATGGTGAGTTTTTGGAGACGACGATAAAGACGACAGGGATGAAACAGGCCGGTGCCGCTGGTGAAATCGGGAGCGTGGAGATTTCGACTTGTCCCTTCCAGTTTTCTTCCACGAGGACAAACTCGCGCGGTCCATTCCTTCCCGTGAACAGACGAGTCTCCTCTTCACCTGGAACAACAGGCGCGAACTCTCTTCCAGTGCAAACGGGAAGTTGTGTTTTCAACGGGTGTTTTTTGTGAAGTGAACGAGCGAACGACTAAAGATACAGGAGGAGAGATTGTCGGTTTTTTCTTGTTTTTTTTCTTCTTATTTTTGCTTTTTCGGTGTAACATGAGTTTTGACGTGAACGGGCACAAAGGGGAAACTATCTGCAGGCGCAGGAGTCTACAGTCATGTTGGGGTACACCTTCAGCACCACGTTCTTGTCCTCGTCGAAGAAGAGGATGCTGAGGGAGGACATCTTCTCCGGGACGCAGCACGGCTCGGGGATGCCCGGCACGACGCCCACCGCCCGCACTATGCTCTGGATGGTGGCGTGGTTCGACGGCTTCAGGGCCTGAAGCAGAAGGGAACAGCAGCCGTTATTATTCAACTGTAGCGAGGATTTCATCGTACAAATGTACAATAATAACGTACAAGAACAAATTACTTCCTTTCCTTTGCTTCTGATCTACAATGTGTTTTAATTCCTCATCATTTTGTAGAAGGATGAAACGAAGGTTTTGTGACAACTTGGGTCATATTGGAGGTTATGTTTTCACCCCCGTCCGTTTGTTTGTAGGTTTGTTTGTTTGTCAGCAGGATTACCCACAAACTACGGAACAGATTTCCATGAAACCTGGTGGAGCGATGGAACTTGGGCCACAAAAGAACCCCTTCAATTTTGGGTGTGAATCCGGACAAAATGAATTTCTTTAGGACCCTTTTTAACATTGTATTTTTTGGGTCATTTTCTCCAATTTCCCAGGAACTAATTCATGGATCTTGGTATCTATTGGTGTCTGCAATTTCTGTGCAGATCCAAATGAATGTCCGAATCCAGCGGATTTAAACGTGGCCTCAGAAGGGGACTGTTGGGCCTGGGCGGAGGTATGAGCTCCATTGTTCCTCTCGCCACCACTCAAGTTGATCGCCAAGATCTCGGAGAGCAGCATTATTCGTAATAATTATCAGCTGAATTATTCCTTTGTTGACATCTGTCACAGTTTACAGCCAGAGTTTCTAGTTTTCTAGAAACTCTAGCAGAGTTTCTTTGAGTATTTCGGTGTAAATGTCTGATCATTTCCTGTCTCGTGTGACTTTGGCGTACTGATGCCGTTATCTGGGCGATAACTGCTGAGAGTACAGCACAGTGTCGTCATCACCAAGGAGACGGACGCTCGGAGAGAAAGCTAATTCCTGGAACCGCCCGTTTATCCGGAACCGCTCTGAAACTGAAGGGGTCCTTCCTTGGGGTTAGGCCCCACCCCCTCCCCACAATGTCCAGGAAACAGGTTTGGCTAGTTTTTGTGTGATCCTGCTGACCAATAAAACAAACGCTGATGAAACCGTAGCCCTCCTGGGCGGAGATACTAGCAAGAATCTGCTATTGTCTTTTTACGCAGAGCGTTGTGTTTTTACCAGATCTATCTAACGGATCCCACAGCAAACAGTTCAACAGAACATTGAGCACATGCCACTCCCAGCTGCAGGCAGATCAAAGTCGTAGCTCGCAGTTCCCGCACACGCGTCGCCTGATGGGTCGCGTCGTAGCAGGATCCACTAAGTGACAATAACCTTCCTAATAGCAGCTGTTTAGCAGCATCTGAAGCTTTGACCTGACAAAGGAGAAGCAACATCACAGGATCACAGGGCCCGTCTGGCCTCAGGCCCCCGGGGGCCCTCTACTTCTGGGACTAATTACGTCCCACTACAAAGACCGGTGACTCCGAGGTAATGAATTAAGTGGATGGGAAACCCTGTGCATTCCGGCCATGTTTAAAATACCTGTGATGTTATCTCGTCTCCAGGGGGCCGCGAGTCGCGCCGCGAGGGGAAGCTGGCGTTCCAACATCAGTTTCTTTGTTTCTCTCTTTTCTTTACGGGTTCTGTCAAATGTGTTGAGGAGCGCGTCGCGTTTGTGACGTCGCCTGCGTCTGAGGAGAAACTTTCTGTGGCGGCAATGGATCGCACACAGTTTTTTTCCCCTTCAGGGTCATCAGCTCGTTTCCCCTCGAGCGCGGTTGTAAAGTTATATTGATTACTGATTTTTGATGTTGAGGTCAGCCACCTGTTGTATATCTGAACACGACACAGAGACACTGAGATTACAAACGGACTGTATTTAGAAATATATATATATATTTCCTGAATGATATAAATTTAGCTCTGATTATCTTCAAAGATCTTAATTCCTAAGATTTGCTGTCGAAGATAAAAGAAATGAAGAAGAACTTCTTGCCGTTCAAACCACTGGGTCTAGTTTATCTTGGCAGCGGGAGATAAAAAACAGATGGCAGAACGTTTCTGTCAGCTCCTTTGGTATATTATCATCTATAATACGAGACAGGCCCGCGGGGACTTCTGATGCAAAATGTTTTCCAAATTAACATAATACGGAACAGTAACGGTTACAGTAAACAAGGGGCTGATAGATGCGCTGATGGCTCAACATTGACCCTCTTCTGTTTCGCATCACGTAGTCGGCCGTACCGTACCGCACGATAAAACTGTACAACTGAATAAAATCAGGGCTTTTTCGGTCGACGGCTCCTGGTCGACAACTTGTGATCTATTGGCAGCGAAGACAGGAAACTAGGTGCAGAGGTTTTTGCCGATGTGAACTGTTACAAGTTGCACATGTCTGTGAGTAAAGACCGGATCCACCAAAACGTTTTTTTCGTTTTTTGGTTGACAAAGTAAAATAATCAAGATATTCCCCAAAAAACTATACTGATGGAACATCTGGAGAAATAAACATAATTTAGCGTTGAATTAAAGCTACAGTGTATAATATTTAGATTAACTTGAATATATTGTCCATAACTATGTGTTCATATATTTATAATCACAATGATTTTTCATCAACTGTTAATGAGTTAAATATAGTTCCATGAGCTCTGAGTCTCCATGTTTCTACGTCGTGTTGAATACGGTTGTTGAACTAAACGGTCCAGAATACGTCGCGTTCACGTTGAATTTTTCAGACGCTGCCGGAAATGGAATCAGCGGTGCGCCACCATAAAGTGTCCCCTGTCAGATGCTCAGTTGGTTGAGGCCAGATGCCAACAGAAAATTTCAAAAATTACACACTGTAGCTTTAAAGCTTTGACTGCTTTCTCAATATCTTTCAACCCCCAAAGACGTGTCTTCTCGACGACACTCACCTTTGGCATGGGGAACTGGCAGGACCCTGAGCAGTAGAAGGCGTCGAACGACTTGGGCGATATAATCCATTCGCTCCATCCGATGTCGGCGAAGTCCACCTTCAGGTACCTCCGAGCGCAGTTCCTGGGCTCGTTCCACTGCTTCTTCCGCGCCTTTTTGATCGTCTGCTCGTCGAACTGCAGCAGGGGCACCTTGTGCCGCTGGTTCTTGCGCGTCTTTTTGCGCGGCCGACGCGCCTGCTTGTTTTCGAAAGGTTCGTACGGACTCGCCTCGTCCCAGCCGGTCGTCTCGTACGGGTACTCGGGCCCGGGGAGTTCGTTGTTCTGCAACGGGAGCAAAACGTTCACCGAGCGCCTGTGTCTGGGCTGGGGGGGCTGCTCCTGTTCGGTGTGGTTCCGCTCGCGCAGCAGCCCCAGTTTTTGGGGGCCCTCCCCTCCCACCGAGTGGTGTCTCTGGAGGGTGGCCACCACACTCTCGGGTTCTGAGATGGCAGAGTCGTTGGCGTAGACCAGGATGTAGGGCGAGCGGTCGGACAGGAGCTGCTTCCACGGCCGGGGCCCCTGCGAGGCCACGTCGATCCCGATGAGCAGCTCGTCGTGATGCTTGGCCTGGTTGACCACGCGCGTAATGTCCTTCCACTGCCAAGATATGAAGTCCCTGTAGAGGGTGGACACGTTGATCCGAAACTGTCCCAGCGTCCTCATCTTGTTATCCACCGAGGCGAAGCTCCAGATGACCATGTGGACGTGGCTGTGCCTCCGCGGGCCGTGGCGGTGGCCCCGGGTGCCGTTGTGAAGGTCTCCAATGTAATAGTGGAGCGTGGCTGACAGGACGTCCTCGGACTTGGTGAGGGAGGTGAGGTTGAAAATCTGCAGCCGCTTCGCGTTTAACGTACCTGCGCATGAATGATGAATATTGTTATTTACACAGTGCAGAAGAGTTGTACAGGAATGAAAATTAAAAAAACCTTAACCTCATATATTTTAAAACATTTCCAGACTTATCCGAAACAATCCAAGTAAATGGGTGAGGTCACACAAAATAATAATACAAAAAAAAATCTGTATTTCCCAAACAACATCCCTATAACTCAGAACAATAAAACTGAGGACCATAGTTTCATTTATTTCACTAAAGGAAATGTCTTGATTCTATTCATATTTCAGTGCTGTAAAAATGAAGTTCCTCTAATTTCATGTTGGCTAAAGTTCCTCTCGTCATGTTTGTAATTTGGGTGAACTGTCCCTTTATGTTGTGAAATACATCTACCGGGCGATAGGGGGCAGTGTGCTCCAATAATCTCTGACCCCTCAGTGGAAGCTGCTCGTTAAATAAGTGTCCCGTGTCCAAGTGATAATAACACCGCGCAGCCACGAAGTCATTCAGAAATATTCATAATAGTTTCTGGAGAGAAAAAAAAAAATGAAATGCAGAATCTCAGCTGCAACACTTCGCAACCGAGCAGCTGCCAGATTCTGGCTCGGGGGAAAACTCTGTCTAGACTTCATCTGAGAGTAAAAGAAATCTTGAGGCGTGAAAACAGTCGTGTAACAAACTATTTGGGATTGTTTTTGCGTTACCTGCAGATATCTGATGCAGGAAGCTCCTGTTTTGTGGCGCATCAGAGGTGGAGTGCGACAGGTTGATCGCGTCTCCATGACTGGATCAACAGGTGTATTTCACTGTCGGCTCCTTTAAACCAGCACGTGAAAGGCACCAAAGTCCTCATACTTTATATGTTTATAACTTAATCATAATCATAAACATTTACCCACTGAAAGGCGTCGATAGTTTTTGAATATGGCTAAATTGCGCGCACGCTCCACGAAAAAAAACTATGCGTAAAATTCCAACTAAGCAAAAGCAGATTGAGACTTGAGCAGATCCAGTTTAAACTCCCAGTGTTCACACACTGACACATGTATTCATTCCCTCTCCAAACCAGGAGAATCTCGTGTTGCAAACATGCGTAAAACCAAACTTTTTGGACACGTACCCCAGTGCGCTTTGAAGCTGCGGACGGTGTTGCCGTCCTTGAAGGGGAACCCGGCGCGGTTGTACTTCGCGTAAAGCATCTGCATGTGTTCCGTCATTGTATCCTGTAAGAGCAGGTCCCGGTCGTCGTGCTTCTTGTTCGCCGAGTGCGTAAAATCCACCGGTCGCCCCTCGGGCGCAGTGTCCGTCTTCAGCATCGCGCAGTATCCAACGCACAGATGAGTCCAGCCGTAGAGCAGCACGACCACGAAGCGAGAGCAGGGCGCCATGAGGAGGTATCAAACGGGACGACAACAAAAAAAAATAAAACTTGTAGGGAAAACCCTCAGCACGTTTCCAGAAGTGGAGCCTGACTCGATATAGGCACCATCACCTGAGGACCGGTCCCCTGAAAGAGGGTGAGACCATCACCTCTGACAGGGAGGGAGGGAGGGAGGCAGCAGGGGACAGGAGCGGTATCCAAACGTGTCCCTCTGCTTTGGGAAAGTCAGTGAAAGACGATGCAAGTCGTCCCACAGCAGAAGGTCGCAGAAGACGCAGATGGAGGAGAAGCCTGAGGTGGAGCTCTGAGCGCGGAGTTCGGGACCAGCAGTGAACCGTGGCCCCCGTCTCAGCTTTCATTGAAGGTGAAGCATGTTGCGCTTGGTATTATAGGGCTTGTAGGACCAGCTGGGTATTCCTCTCTCTCTCTCTCTCTCTCTCTCTCTCTCTGAGTGTGTGTGTGTGTGGGAGGGAGGGAGGGAGGGAGAGATTCCTGTGCATGACACTTTTACGCACATTCATCCTCATGGGGACAAATCTCGAGTCATCAAGAGGCTGCGTGGATGAGGTTGTTTTGGTCGTCAGCTAATTTGAGACTGATGATTTTTTAAAATTCATTAAAGGGCATTCCAACGATTTACTGAAGTGATTTCAGCACCTATAAACTGCCGCTGCGGATCGGAACAGCCCCCTCCCCAGATTCTGAGCTGTGCGTCCGGGCCGCGCTGCTGAATGAGGCGGCTTATTGTCGGCATTAAAGGCTCTCTCCCCTATTTAGTCTCGTTCAATGGAGCTAAGCACACGCATCCTGTACCATCACGGTCCGATCCGGATGCTGTACTGCCCCCCCCCCCCCCCCCCCAAAAACAGCCCATACAGGCGGGGTTTAAACCCCCCCACTCCGCCACTGGGCTTCTCTTTCAGGGGCGCTCAGGAGGAAATGATTAGGAGACGTACGTCCCCGCCCTTGGACATCTGATGGCAATAATATTAGCATGCCCTGTCCATCATAGGAGTCAACATGCTGCACGGATTTAACCCCTTCAGTGACATCAGCTGGAGGCAGCTCATGAATACTCAATCAGCCAATCGGTGAAGTTTTCCTCTTCACACCTGCTGTCCATAGTAGTAGTTCATCTCTTTATGTAGTCTATAGTTTCATGCAGCGGTGGATTTTCCATCTAAATGTTGCTGCGCCATGAAATGTCAAATGACTTAAAAGACGCCACAGTGTGAATAAAGAGTTTAGTCTGAATCCGCCTCGTCGCCTCATGTTGTGTATATTAGCGGCGGGTCAGGCCTCAAACTTATAAAACCCGGCTCCAGTTAAAGAACCGACAGCTTAAGAGCGCAGTAAAATAAATGAGCGTTTAAATGAGACTTTATGGTGAAATCATCGCTGTTTACAGACACATGATCCGTCTGGGTGAGGTTTGGTCGTGCACAGAGGTACGGCACATTAAAGTGGCCTATGCGTTTCACGAGTGGTGCAAAAAGTTTATCATGTGCACACATCATGTGTCTCTTTGGGTTTGGGAGGTGTTTGGAACGGCTGATGCCACTTTGCCGTTTCATCACTGTCACCGGGGCCACATGAAGGAGCTGCGGCCTGTAAACCCTGAACAGCTGTGGAGGAGAAGGAGAAGTCCGACTGCCGCCCGGACCAGTTTGGAGTCCTCGCTCCCAACAAACCGAAAAAAAACAAAGCAGGGGAGATGGTGAGATAGTCAGTCGGGCGGACGGTTCAGCGACCGTGTCCGTCCTCGCCTTGAGGTCAAGGAAGAAACGACATTCCCCGACACGATCCCTTCTTTCAAATTTGGATGTGCCTCGAAATCCTTGTTGGTCCAGTTTTGTTTTGTTGGAACAATGGCAAAGACAAACCAGTTTTTCAGAACTCTTTTATCACAAAGAGCTTAAAAAAATAGACCTTTTAGAAGTAAAATATTTGAAGACATACAACAGCAAGAAATAAGAATAAAAATCAACCTACTTTTACTCCTTGAGAGTTTCGCAACAGTTGTCCGTCATCATCACCTCAAACAGAACATGCATCTTCTTTAAAGAGCAAAAAAAACTGAGAAAAAAGAAAGAAAAACAGCAAAAAGAAACCCACTAAGTAAGAAAAACCAAAAACCAGACCCCCATTCCTCCAAAACCCTGCTTTTACAGGCCCAGAACCCAGAACCCCGTGTCACCGCACATATTGTTTCAATGAGGCACACGGGTCCGACTCAGTCACAACAGACAAACAGATGCCGCCATGGTGAAGGCTGCTCCGCCATCTGGGCGGCTCGGAGACGTTCGAGGGTTGTGTTAAAAATCACTTGTAAACCTTCTATCTCTCACAAATAAATGTCAGCAGAACGGACGCAGGGGAAACGAGCACGAGGTTGTGCTAAGTATGAAATGTGTCGACATGTATGTTAACAGTTTGTGAAATACGCTCAATTACTTTCTTGTCAAAAATCAAACTCCCTCTGACATTAGAGTGTCAAAGATCGAGATACAGCAGGAGACAGTTAGCGTAATGGAAGTGGGGGTAACCAGCTAGCTTAGCTTTATCAGAAGATTAGAAAAAAAATGAATTGGCCACGTAGAAAAAACACAACACCCTGAAAAAGAGTATGAATTAAACAAGCAGGATATAAAATGCCTATTAGTGAGCTTTAGGTGGATTTTGTTAACTTTGGAGAGGCTAGCAGTTTCCCCTTGTTAACAGTATTCATGCTAAGCTAAGCAAATCTAATTAGCTGCTCACTCTCGGAAAGCAAATAAGCACATTCCCTGAAATAATACATTTTTAGAAATATGTCATTTTATGGATTATATTTGTCAGTAAAAGGTGTTTTTGTTTTTCTGTTATCCTTGTGATATCTTTTTTTTTTTTTAAAACAACAACACATTTTTGTAACTCAACAATGACACAGGACTGAAACCTGCATTTTACATTTACATTTTTTTTTAAATAACTTCCTGTTTCCCAAAAAGTGTATCATGCACTTCATGTTTAGAACCGTGCAAAAATGCCTCCACACTTCAGATACATTTGCAAGATGTTTTATTTCTGTTTTTTTAACTAAATGGAAAAAGTGAGTTTTTCCTTTCGTCTGGCAATCCTACAAAAAAGGAATTCACCAACAGAAAAACTTAAGGTCCTGTAATTCATTAGCTTATAGACAAAGATAATGTTACTTGTGTTGGAACAGATTGTGTTTCAATAACTAAAGAAAAAAAAAAGTTAGTCAGCTGCGAGAACTCCTCTGAACCTAAATCATCTCTGGAGAAGCAGAGCAGTAGAGGTTGTGTTCCACTGGAAATTGTCACAGTGAATGACTAATATGTAAATGATAGAGCACTTTGATGTCCCGTAAAGTGTGCCCTGCATCTGGGAACATGCAGAATGCTTTAAGCCCATTACCCATTCTTCCAGTCCCAATTGGAGCTAGCACAGCCTGGGGGAGGACATAAAAGCCAAACCCCCCATCATCTTTCAAAGCTCTTACGCCTTTAATTTGTTTAGACAAACAGCCCAAAAACATGCCAGGCCGAAAACCGTGGAAGGAGCCCGGGGGTCGAGGAGCAGGTTCCTGCCCCCCGACTACGTCTCCCGCTCAGGGAACGCCAAAGGAACTGAGCCAAACTGAGCATCGGTCTTCACGAATCACAAGGAATGAAAAAAATGGATTAAATCTCATTGTTTTCTTACAAAATCTGCAGTTACATTAAAAAACAGCAACATTCAAGTTGTCCCACAGCTCCGCCCACGTCTTCCTCTGGGAATCCTCATTTTAAAGCCACTTTTTTTTTTTTTTACTGCAGCACCTCCACCCAGATGGTACGCATGATATGAGAAGGAACCGTTTGTAAATGATGGTGCGACTACTTGCGACTCAGCTCAAATTAGAGGCTTCCAGCGCGCTCCAATACGTGCCATGTGTACGGACGTGTCGGCAGCGGCCTCTGAAGCTCAGACCGTTCTGATGTTGTGGTCGTAGATGACGACATGGACGTAGAGGTCCGACTGCAGGAATGTCCTGTTGGAGTCCTCACCGGGTCCAGACTGGAACCGGGAACAGAGGCAGAGCAGAGCGTTAAAAACAAGTTTATTATTCACCAGGGTTACTGTGTGACACTTTTATGTAACGACAATCAGATCAAGAGGTAAAGTCATTTGCTAACATTTTTCAGGCCATTTGGGTGCATCGATTCTACTTGTGCCTCATCATTGACTTTACTTTTACTTTTGCACTTCCTGTAAAAGTCTGAACACAATGTGACGTGACGTGTGTTAAAGCAGCATTCAGCGAATTTCGAAGATGATGGGGTGAACAAATACCTAAAGTTGTGTATCATTTCTGTTGTCGCTCTTCTGCGTATGGAACCTTCCTTTCCTACAGCCGTCCGGTTAGCTTCCCAGATGCCCAAAGTTGAGGCGGCGGCCATTGTGGAGATGCCTCCCTATGATTGTGGTTGGAGTTGTGGGATACGTCAACACTCCCTTTGTTCCTTCAAGACCATCTTCGCCGAGCACTTCAGTGATGAGTGCAAGCGTCGGTTCGACAAGTCCAAGAAGGAGACTTTCACCAAATTCTGGTACAATCCTTCCACCGTCAGCTGCTAGCAGCTAGCTTTATAAGCAAGCTAGTTGCTAACTATCGGCCATTTGCAGGCTGGACAGGACAACTTACAAGAGTGTTTTTGGAACTATGTCACCTCTTCCCACCAATGGTGGTGCAGTGGTTAGCGCTGTCACCTCACAGGAAGAAATTTCTTGGTTTGAATCCCAACCTACCCACCACCAGGGCCTCTCTGTGAGGAGTTTGCATGTTTTTGCCGTGTCTGCAGGTTGGGGTTGGAGACTCTAAATTGACCCAAGAGTATAAATGTGAGTGTGAATGATTGTTGGTGATGTGATGGGCTGGCAACTTGTCCAGGGTGAACCCCGCCTCTCCCCAGCGGTGTAGATGATGGATGGATGGATATTAAAGGGGAGGCCAGATGCGGCATGAGTTGACAGCGACTACAATTGATCACTTCCCAAGATGTTCTGTGTTACTTTGAATGTCCAATTCTGTCACGGCCCCTCCACTGAGATGAGAAGCCGCCACCAGCTGGGAGTATTTATTTAAGGCTAAGTGTGTCAAAAAAGCTCGGAGTGGGCGTGGATCCATAGCCAGCCATTACACTCAATTTACACTTTTACCTCAAACGCACTTGTGGGTGTCCTAATAAGTAGAGGCGGTCTTTCCTCTGCGAGTTCAAACGAGCGTCAATAAATTCATGACATCATGGACACAATTAGAGGAAATGGGAATCGCCGAGTAAACCCAACGATAAGCATCTTATTTTTAACAGAAACCAAAATGTGTTAGCAACACTCGCGCTCTTCTTCAAACAAAGTTTTTCTGCTTGTGCTTAGATTGAATCGAGCCATTGTCGTAAATGAAATGTGACAACCCCTCCCCCCCTCCACCCCCTCCCCAACCCAACCCACGTTTTGGCTCGGACAGAAGAAGCGGTCACGGTATGACAACGGCAGAAATAACAAACAAACCACCCAAAATGAGTGGATGGGAGCCTTGATTTTTGGAAGCTTCCCCCTGCGGATCTGCGGCCACATGAGCAGCTTGTGAGTTTGAGCTCACGGTGGGTTAAAAAAGCCGGACGGGTTCCGTGCTGCTCCGTGCCGAAGCCGATGTGGGCTGAGCCGAGCCGAGCTGGGCTCTGGGCACAGGGGCGGTTTGCTGTGTCTGGCTTCCTATGCCTTCCTCTTGTGTTTTTTAATAGACAGCCTGGTCGGGGCGGTGCTCGACCGCAGCCCGAACACTGTGCTGCCATTTTGGCGATTGGCCTCAAAAACGCAGTCCCCACAGCCCTGTCGGCAATTTCAAAATAGTTCAGCCCCACCAGCTATACTTCCCTACCCCCCCAGCGAAGAGGGAAACTGGAGAGAGAGAGAGAGAAAAAAATCCAGTCTCTCAGTCGTCATTCTTCCAGGGCCCCTGTCAGACTGCGAGTGTGGAGGAAGCACCTGTCTCGACCCCTTGATCCTCCATTCTTTGTGCAGGTGGAAAGCAAATATCTTTCCCCCCCACTGATTTCTTTCTCTCTCTCTCTCTGCTTCTCCCTGCAACTGCTTCTCTCACACTGAAGGCTCCCTCGGAAAATTACCGTCTGATTTACGTCGTCATTTAAGACTCTTGAAAAAACTACAAAACTACGGTAATTAGTAAAGTTAAAGTTTTTTCTTTTTGCCCTGTGGTCCTTTTTCCTTTCCTGGGACCCTATTTACTGCTGTTCGACAGGTGAACTGACCTACAGCGATGACCATTTGTCTCCCTGGGGCTTAGAAAACAAAGCGGGACAACAACAAGAACAACAACAAACCTACCGAGGGGTCCACATTCAGGATCTTTTTGTCCCTCTTGTTCTTGAAGAGCAGGCCGTTGGGGTCGTCATAAATCACCTCAAAGTTGGGGCTGGAGTTGGACGTGGACACCTGTGTCTTCCAGTTGTAGTAGCTGTAGAAAAGATAACGGTAATTCTTAGGTGAATGAGGTGAGGCTCAAACACGTCTCGAGAGCTCCTTTAGTGATGAAGTGTTCCGGAACAAAGTTGTTCAGGAAGAATTATTGAGAAATATCACATTTAGCTGTTTTGTCAAAACTACTGGAAGTGATATTTTCATGTTGCTGTGTCACCTAGACATTTGGTTTAGTTTGGCTTTTTTTTTGGGGGGGGGGGGCACACGGACAGACATTGCTTAAGAGAGACACATTTGAAAACCCAAATGTTTTTCAATGAAAGGATGCAACCCATATAATTCAGGCATGGTGGGGGAGTGCTGCGGTGCGGTTATGCTTTTGTTGTCAAATAAAAAAACTGTTGAAAATAGGTCGGCTTCAGATGAGATTCTATGTGAAAGGAAAAACACATGGTGACTTACTGCCTTTTCCTCTTGCCCTGTGTGGCAATTCACTTCACATCTAAAGAGCTCCTTAGGTTTCACTGTCTAAAACTAGGCCTTGAATAATGCAGCATGGATGTAGGGTGAACGGGGAAAAAAATGGACATTGAAAACCCCCAATATCCGACATCTGTGGCTGACAAGCTCCAAACACACAGCAAGTCAAAACGCTCAGCGAGATGTGTGGTTCTATTTTCCAGTCGTAAACAAATACAGTAGGTCTCAATGACACTTGTTCTGTACAAAGAATAATAAGCTTCAAATGTATGAATGTTAAGTCTCTTCTTGAGATTAAAAGGATAGAAAATATTAAAACTTAGAAAGTCAGATAAGTGCATACCACCGCAAATGCCCAACAGTTCACTTAAATTCAATCAAGCTGCACCAAATCTCTCACACTCATAGATATCCTTCCCCTAAATATGCCAGATTTTTCATCAAGATCCGTGAATTATTCCCTGAGAAATTGGTGAAAGTGTCAAAAAATTCCTATCTCACATTGTTAAAGAAAGAAAATAAATATTCCTGGATCCGCGTCAAAATTGAATTGGTTCTTTCTTGGCCCACGTCTCATCCTTCCACCAAGTTTCGTGGAATTCCATTCTGTAGTTTTTGCGTTATCCTTCTGATGAACCAACCAACCATCCGACCAACCAATGGACAGGGGTGAAAACATGACATAAAAACAAGGAAACGACTGATGCTCAGTTTAAGAAGTGTGTGTGCTATCTGTTTTATTTCTTTGGAACAACCTCACACAACAGGAGGTTTAAATCCACACCGGACCACCACATTGAGGTCATGACATGACTAAGCGTGTTTCACGGAGGAGAGAAAACTTCACGGATTGCAGCGCATTACTCCGCCATCGTTCTCACATCAGTATTCAACAGCAGGTTACACGAGACCGTTGCTTTGCAGAAGAGAAAGGGAAAAAGCAACCTTAACGGAGTAACGTTGTCGTTTGCCAGGAACGGAGAAGGTACGAGTCTGTTTCCAATTTGATCTTTGAGGTTGGCTGCGTTGGAGTTCACCAAGCCGGGGCATTAAAGTAAAGCTGTGGCTAATAAGCAACTGAAACCAAAAGAGAGGCTTGAATTCCAAAATAAATGGCCGATTAATTTACAGCATCCGATTGGATTTCTGCTTTCTCCTTTTAGGCTTTCTGTTATTTTTGATACAGCACAGTGACGGCGTCCAAGTTTTCAACAGAGTGAAAAATGTATAGACACATCAAAACTACATTAATACTGAAAGTGCATCAATTTGATGAATGAATTATTCCTCAAGACGTTAGAGAAGGAAAAACAAAAGATCCATATCATATTGACATTCCAGAGGCCTAAAACTGGCAGATCTTCCCGTTGTGTTGATGTGAAATACAATGAGGCCGGTTGGGGATTGAACATATCTCATGGTGGTAGTGTTGAATGGTGCGTTGTTCCTAGGTTGTAGGTTAGATTCGGCAAAGTATTTCGGCTGAGACGAACAAGGCCTGGAAATTAAAAGCCAAAGATAACATCTTCACGTATTGTATGAATTGTTGTTGTTAATTGTCAAATGATCAATAACATAACCGCGGTCACATGAATGTTGCTAGAGCAAGTTATGAGAAGTTACCGACCCTTGTGTCTTACAGACATTTACTGCCGAGGCAACACTGTCCATTTTCACTGGTAACACAACTCCACATGTCGCACACCGAGGCACCGGAGGTTGCATTCCCCGGCTTTTCCCCGGCAGCAGCTTGTGGTCCAAGAACAAAGTTGGGGCCTCAGGGAGAAAAGCTCGGTGTCAATTTTGGAAGAGGAACGACGAGTCGGGGGCTTGAAGGGGCCTGGAGCTGCGGCAGCAAGTTGTAAAATATGGGAGCGTATCACAACGGAGCGGTTCCAACATTCTGCAGATTACTTGCCACCTGCTGCGATGCTCTAACCGGAGCCAACGCATGACGAACAGCAGATATAGAGTTAATGACCCGACACTGTGAAATACATCTCAAATGTCACGTTTTAGATTTGTGAGACCTCTGCCGTCTTTGAGATGTTTTGCCCTGTTTTCCAGGTGTCAAGGTGTTTTCTCTTTCCGAGGTGCAGTAAATCTCCAGCGGCTCATAAACCCGGTTTTGCAAATACCCATTTGCATTTTGGTCATGAAAGTATTTTCTAACAGCAACTTATTAAGTATGCTTCCTACAAATACACCAGCAGATGTAGCATTATAAAAACTTTTACCCATGTGGCTTTTCCAAAACCCACAGAACCCTGCTATGAAAATTTAGGAAATGCCCATACATCTTTTTTTTTAATTTTGCAGAATGGCCTGATTTTGAATAGCTATGAAAAGGGCCAGGTATTCCAGCCAATATCAAGAGCTACTGACTTAACTGCTGGCTTCATGGTTTTCCTGGATTGGTCGCTTGTCATACTCTCAAAGACACTTATTCAGAATAATGAGGAAGGATCTTTAAATCCATGTCAGCCTCCGCGGACCTGCACCAAGACGGAATAACTTGACACAGAACCAACTTCCAACCAACCTCCTGGGAGAGAAAAAAAACAATTTAGTCTATTGGTCTGGGCCATATTTCAAGATGACAAATGCTGACTCCAGTGCTGAGCAGAGATATTGAAAATACAGTTACATAATGAAAAGGAGGTTTCTAAACATATAAAAGGAAATTAAACCGAAAAATATATTCATTAAGTCATGGTGGGAACTATGTAAAACGTATTAAATGACATGGAAAGTCATCAATTGACCTGAATTGACAGAATATGGACAAATGACTTGAGACTTGACTTGTCTGGACTGACTTCAACTCCAACTTGTCTTGAATGACTTGACACTTGTCTCAACGGACTTTAACTTAACGCAGACTTGTCTGGAGTGAGTTCGATTCTGACTTGTTTTGAATGACTTGAGACTTGACTTGCCGGTTTCTTTCCTTTGCACCAGAGTTTATTTGACAACTTTGGCAAAGCCTAGGAGAACCAAAGACTAACGGCAGCCGCACCGTTGCATCGAGCAGGTTACTGTAGGTACAGAACGATCTCTTCTTTAGTAAAATTTATTACATCCCAATATTTACTGATAAAGTCACACAGAAAACCGTGTTGGAAGTTTTATCCAT
Source organism: Scophthalmus maximus (assembly GCF_022379125.1). Taxonomy (NCBI): domain Eukaryota; kingdom Metazoa; phylum Chordata; class Actinopteri; order Pleuronectiformes; family Scophthalmidae; genus Scophthalmus; species Scophthalmus maximus. Next base: position 2,807,168 of record NC_061533.1, on the reverse strand, counting down.
ATTATCCTTTCATAGTGAGCTCTAGTATTTCTGCACTAGTATAAAATACAATTCATTTTGGAACATGTGACGCTGGTCAACCGACTCCTGCCAATTTTCAGAGCAATCTTCTTCTCCGGGAAACACATGCACCAGATTCCTCCGAACAGTAGCAGTGTGGAGAAATACACTGATGCATAAAATTATAAGGTATGATAGGACGAGAGGTCTGGCATTTTTTTCCCCCCGCGACTTGCCAACAGAGCTGAGAGAAGCAGGTTGAGAATAGACTGCTGCAATGCCCCAATTATGAAATACAAATTGAGGTTTTTCTCCCTTAAACCTGGAGGGGGGATTATATTGTCTGCGATTGGCTTTCAGACGTACGCATACTTCCTCTCTTTGTAAATTAGATCCGACAGTGTTTCAGTGACTATTTATACCGAAGCGCCACACAACAATTAACATTTTTTTGGTGGACCACTTTTATTCCATGGTGAACCGCTTACTTTTGCTGGAGGAACGGGACAGATGTGAGATATAATTTGACGCCGAACATGAAAAAGACTTGACGGAAGAGTGTAGAAAAGAAGCAATGCCGAGAATTTTCGTTCGTACGTTTACTCGCATGTGTTTACTGGATCCACCTCCCTCGCCGTCCCATATGAACTGTCGCCAGGGCGACTGACTGCACGCTCGGCGAACATTTGGTCACAGAGAAGAAAGCTCGTGCAGCTGGATGGCACCACACCCAGACACATGGACCAGTAAAAGTGTGAGAAACCTGGATTTGGTGGAAACAATGACGGCGGATCCCAGCACCGGTTCCACGGTTCCCCCTATGCATTTACCACCGGCCGTTCGACACGTGCACCGCGTCCTCTCGCTTTCCACAGTTCACCGTGCTCGGCTCTATTGTTATCTGCAGGCGGTCATTTTCCAGGGTAATGTCAACAGTCTCATTATAGGGCTCAGAGGAGCAGGACTCCCCGTGCTTGATGATATATATCATAAAAGAGCAAATACCTCGCATGTGTATTCGCTCAGCTGAAGAATACACGCCCAGTAACTCTTTCTGAAGTTAATGTTTCCATGTAAATCGCAAAGGGCCTCTTCAGTGTTGAGAGGCTGAGTAATACAGTAATGGGTTGAACTTACTGTTAAGCCTCGTAGGGGGTCGATGACAAATGACAGAAGAGTCCCGTTGACAAACTCCATTAGCAAACCACACTACACACATCTCTAGTTTAATTTCCTTATTATTTTTGGTTCCATCTGGGATTTCCTTGATATTAAAACACAAGTGAAGTGTATTTCCCTTTTTCGGTTGTGAAAAGTTCACATGTCTGTGCACTTGACTTCATCTTGTGCTTATGTCTCTGTACCAAGGAGGTCGGTCACGTTTGTCTGTCAGCAGGATTACTCCAGAACTACTGAACTAATTTCCATGACATTTTGTGGAGGGGTGGGGCACGACACGAGGAAGCAGATCTGGATATAACCCTGGGTGCATCCAGGATTTTTTTTTTCACACTTCCTTAAACGTGGCGAGATAAGAGCGTCAGCTTTGGTGGAGGTATGCGCTCTCTGAGCTCCGGTCTAGTTGCTCCTATTGATAATAAAATATAGGTTAAATCAGATTAAAGAAATAAAAAATAAAATAAAAATCTAAATAAAAAATAAACTATTGTAAACATTCTTTTAATTTAATGAGGTCTGGTGCATAATCATGATCTTTAATGTTTTCTAACACCACCTGGACAAACTTTTGGGGTTTTAGGTTTTCTGACTTTTCAAAGACTCCTGAAAAAACCCAACAGATCAAAATATGTAATTAATATAATAGTTAACTGCAGCCACAACACACAAGATAAACTAGCTCAGTTTATTATTTTGAAGTTATAACTTGAAGTTGAGTTGAAGATATACGACTTTAAAAACTATGAAATAAATGGATTCAAATTGAACACAAGGACCATTGTACAGCTCAAACTTAATCAAAATGGATAGTTAAGATTAATATTACTCATTGTTACACACAAAAGGTCAATGTGGGGGGTTTGCCGTGGAAACTGAGAGAGATTATGGGTCAACCTGAGGAACACAGCCCGATACCTTTAGCTCATGTTAAAAGAATCCCCACTAACGACAAGCCATCAGTCCGGTATGGTAACAAGTCGAAGATGAAGATTTACAATCACAAGTGATTGCGTCATTTTACAGTCTTACTTTACATGTGGCCTGCTTCAGAGGTTACATCTTAATTCACGTGGACAGAAGAGCCCGTCCAACCTACGAGACGGTGAATCCATCAAACACAGTCCAAACAGTACCAGCACCAAAGAACAAACAAGTCCAACTGGATTTAAACTGGGCTAATAAAGTCCACGTGAAGCTCGGCACACATGGTGCGGAACGCTCCGGCCGACCGGCAAATATTTATCAAGCTGGCAAACTCCAATCTCCCACCGACCCCCTGTTAAAGCTCGGACACAATGCGGCAGGCAGAGCCGTGGAATCGCCGTTCGGAGCTGGAACAGTTTCTCTTTTGTATTGAAAGTTAATAAAATCAGACAGCGGCGCAAAATATTTTCACAGCGCAGAATGAAGCCAGACGCACAGGTGCGTCGCAGAGGCCGAGCGTGGAGGCAACATGGCTTTTTTGGCTGTGGAGGAGGAGGAGGCGTGTGTCAAGATGCAATGTTTCACGTCTGCCGCCGAATGCGGGGGGAATCTTTATAAGATGCAGCTTTACTACAAAAAAGATGTACGAGTTAGACAGATTCATTGAGTAACAAAGGCATGGTTCCCCTTACGCCAGATATAAATCAGTGTATTTGAACTGCGCAGTTAAAGGGGAAGCAGAAAAAAAAGAATCTACCACAACTAAAAAAAAAATCTGCTCGTTAAACTTGTTTTTTCTTTCTTCCAGTTGTGATACAGTGACACGGCTGTGCGGCTATTTTTACGCGAAAAAGACACACCGAAACAATTTAAAAGAGGAAGAGAATCAATTAGGACGAGCATGTTTGCGAGATGTTGGCCAGGCCTCTCAAAGATCTTTACTGAACGCAGCGACTGAGGGGAGGCAGAGATACGGGGAGGGAGGGAGGGAGGGAGGAGGGGGAACCGCCAGAGTGCATAAACAGATGGTCACTTTGCTGGGGAACATTAAATAGACATCAGAGATGCTGTAGGCACATCTGGAGTGGCAGGAAGCACGGAGGTACGCGGAGATGCAGATCTGTGGGATAATTAGATGGGGGCCGGGACTTAAGTGTGTGAGTGTGTGTGTGTGTGTGTTCACGTCGGAAGCTCCACGGGAAAAAGTAATGGAGATAAAAGTGCAATAATTTAGGGCCTTTAAAAACACAAGATTTTCGTATACTCTTAAAGATTATTTTTTCTCTTCTTCATCTGAAGTGTCAGTGTCAGAGTTTGGTTAAATATCCTGACATGCTTCACCCAGAGCTACTGAAACAATTTGTCCCTCAGAGGCAGTTACACAATATTTTCTTTATCAATTATTATGACTTCATATCAGTTTGTATAAGTATATGTTAAGAAAAGTGCATTTTTTAATTAATATTAGCAATTTTGCTTTTATTTTTGTGTTTTTTTGGGGATATTAACTTATTGTTAGAATTTAACTTTCTACAGAAGCAAAACAAGCAAAGTTCTGCACTTAATTTTTGATGGTACTAATGCATTTTTTACAAAAAACTTTCCATGCAGGTCAGAGGCTTACAACATGCTTTTTACAAATGATGTTTATACGACCCACCCACCCAGTGTGCCTGCTAAAATAAATCACGCCCGGCAGTCGACTGATTCTCGCTCTTTAGCCTGTAGATCCTGGAGGTGATGGAGAATGTACAACGGGGGGAACGCCCCCCCCCCAAAAAAACAACAAAATGTACCATAAATGACCATAAACACATTAAAATCTAAGTGAGCCATTTTCTTTTTAATGGAGCAGAAAACCAAACACAAAGAGCCATTAGTGACAAAAGTCCAAATGGAGTGTTTTGTTTTTTGCAACATGGTCTTGCTTCCAAAATTTAACACATTTTAAGTTGGAACTTAAGGTCTAGGTAGAAAATAATTGGGAAAAAAACCTTTTTACAAGTTGGAATGAAATGAGACGCGACCTTAAAGGAGGAACGTCTTGATGCGTTTAGTCGTCAGCATCCAGTCCCCTCATTATTTTTGCAAAGTGCTATCACACCCACTTTCACACTGTAACATGCTTTACACGTTACGTCATTTCTCTCCCAACACCTCCAACCAATTCATTTTGCTTCTTCTTGTCTTTTAAATTCTCATACTTTGCTCCAGGGAGATATTCTGCTACTGCTCCTTTTCCTGGAGACATTGCAGACTGTGTGTATGTGAACCTATCCACCCTTCGTTGCTGGAGGTGGGAGGTAGAGACCAGAGCTGGCGCTGGTGTCGCTGCTCTGTGTTCTTTGTGGCTGGGGAGGAGGAGGAGGGACAGGATTCAGAGTCCTGCGGTGGGAGGTTTAGTGCACTGAGTGGGCAGCAGCTCCAGCATCTGCTCCCTCTTAGCGGCAACCACACTGGGTGTTATTGTTCCCGACAGAGATGAAAAAATGGGGGAGGGAGGGAGGGGTGGGGTGGAGGATGACATGGGGAGGGGAGAGGTAGCAAAGCCGGGATAAGAAGGTTAGAGAAGTTGAAAACCAGAGAGAGAGACGTGTGAATCTGATGAAGTTCAGTTTTCTGGAGGGTTGAAAAAAGAGTTGGGAGTGTGACGTCAGATGTCAGATGTCAAATGGAGGGAGGGCAGGGAGACCTGTCGAGGGGGGGTCATAAAAGCATCATTAGGGAGTGGGCTGTACCTCCAGGCATGCTCGCCCAATGACTCACACCTACAGCTTGTTGGGGCTTCCACTCGCTCGAGAGGAGGTGGGGTTCAAGGCCACGAGTGGGGTTGTGTGTCAGAGCCCATGGTGGAAAACCACTTCTTGTCGTCTCACTCACTGTGTGCTTGTAAAACTAAGACCTGAAATGATGTCGGAGTGAAACAGCGAACGGATGAGAACAGTCAAGAATTTGCCTGAGGCTGCAGGAAGGTGAATACGCAGTCAAGAGTTGAAAATGTTCAAACGTCAGCAAAAACTTTGACTCTAATGAATGAATGTGTGTATAAATGAGTGAGAAAATCCGGGGGCTGCATCCTTCAGTCGACTCGGTATCTACACGTATAGACTGCGAAGGCCGAATCAAAAATGAGACCCTCTCGTCTTTTCCAATACGAGTCACCATCTTGTCCTGCCCACACTGCCCACATAGCTAGCTAGATAGCTTTGTCACCGGCATGCAATGAATCATGGGATGGGTTTGCACCGAGAAGGAACCAGTCGTTGCCGGAGCAGGTGGGCCCCAACATGGCGCTGGTCAAAATGCGAAACTAGAGGCTTCCGAACGGCAGCTCACAAACCAACGGGTGACGTCACGGTGGGTTGATACTTGGTTAAAACCTTCTTTCTGGAAAATCTCACGGAAAATGTTTGTGTTTCACAATCTCAGTCTTACTTTTCTGGTCTTGGCCATTTTCCAACAACATTGAGTCTGAACATAAATTGCCAGTTAAACCACGTCACTGTATTTAAACCATTTAATTCAAACTATAATCTCTAATACTACAAATATTAGAGATTATTGGGCAATCTCTCCATTGAAATATCCATTTGGCTCTTTCAGAGCTTCTAAGAAACTACTGTACTTGGTTCAGCTTTGAACTGGGGATTTGTTCACAACTTCTGTGGCCTTCTGATGCAGGTTTTTAATTATTTTGAAGAAATAATTATTCCTAGATCATGAACTTGTCACATTAGGACACTACAGTACAGACCATGTTCTGCCCCAGTGTCACTGAGGTTATACCGGCCACATGCCATTTGGCTGAACTCTGAATAAAACCATGTAACAAACGCACTCCTTCTCACCCCTGTCCTGCTTGTTTGTCCTCATGGGATTTCTCGCAAGTATCTGAAATGTTTGGTAATATGTTACTATGCACGAATATGTGGAATGTGGTGATGGTTTTGGCTCCGGTAATTTCGCTGACGGCTCTTTAATGTTTACACAGCTATCTGCTGATAGACAACAAATTACAGACGATGTAACCTGCCCCACTGAGGGATACAGCGGATTTTTTAGCTTACACCTGCAAGGTCAGCAGTTCATCTGTGGCTTGGGTTTTGGACGAGTGCAACTGGCACCGGTGAGTGTGGTTGTCCAACATTCAGCACATGATGTATCTGGACTAAATATATCAGATTTATATCAGATGTAAAAGGAGGAATGACTTTTTTCTCATGGGTTTATGGCATATTTTAAGTTATTATGGTGGTTTATATTAAGTGTGTGGGGGGGGGGGGTTATATTTCTAAAGGGAAAATTTTCTAACTCTACACATTGTGGTTTCAAGTATTTCTCTATCATGTTAAAAATTCGGTGGCTTTACATCTCCATATTTCATGATTGTTAGGTTTGCAACCGTCTAAACATTCTGAAATTCCACTTTGGTGATATTTGATCTAGGCATGCACCGAATGTTCGGCCACAGTAAAAAAGAATTTTATTTTATGTTGTTGTAACTGTGATTTTTAAGTATAATGTCTGCTGGAATGTCAAATTTTTTTTTTCTGTTTTTTATAAATTTATAAATTGTACTTTTATAACAGATTTTTTCCTTGAAAAATCAAGACAAAAAAGTTAAAGGCACATTTATGCTATTTCATTTACGCATTGGGAAAAGTTGGCCAAGTGTTAAATTATTTTCGGTTTCTACCAACAATTCAAATTTCGGTGCATCACTAATTAGTTCTTTTATATACATATATACACACACACACGTACATATACACAGAAACATACATATATATGTAACACTGTCGTCTTATGGTCCTGGGTTGATACCCTGGTTTGGCCGTTTGGCCTCTCTGTGTTTACATGGTCTCCATGAAGGTTAGATTGATTGGCGACTCCAAATTGCATGTAGTCTCTATATTTGCCTCTATACAGTGTGTCAGCCCTGTGATAGACTGGCAGCCAGTTCAGAGTTCCCCGTCTGTCGCCCGGTGATAGCTGGGATTCTTACACCTCTAACTTTAGCATCTCCTGGTTTGTTAACGGTAAAAGTTTTTTTCAAACAAATTCATTTTCACGGCCAGTACAAAAGTAAATCAGTCAATTACACAATTGACTTATCTATCAATGTACTTCAATCTATTTTTATTCATCTGTGATGACAAATCTTTCCTGCACATTAAAAGAAGATCATGGGTTACGTTTGCTTTAATCTCGACTCGAATCACATCTGTCTTGTCCAGACAGGTTTAGCATTTTGGCAGCTTCACTCAGCTTTACTTCAGCAGTGTATATTTATTCCACATCTGCGCTGAAGCCACAGCGGCTGGTGCTGTACATACCAACTTATACTGGCCCTTTGCACAGCTCCTTCCAGGCCCATATTGGTCTCTCACGTCAACCTGAATCTCTCATCCCGGATAATAAGATTTCCTGACCCTTCAAAATCTTGTCAAATCCCCCAGCAGTAAAGGCCTCCCCAACCAACATGGACACGTTACAATAGAAGGAGACTTACCATAAATCCGAACGCCCTGGCATGAGCTGCTTCTTTCCGCTGAAATATGGTTCAAAATCTTGGGTCTTGAGTCTGTGGGCGTAGTCTATATAGCCAGATACTTCCTGTCCAAGAGTATTATGATCCCTTATGAAAATGACGGACTGTAAAAGAGAGAGAGAGAGAAAGAAAGAAAAACCCTCTGTGTAAATAATCATGGCCATCAAACCTCTTCTGGGCGAAAGCCAGGAAGGACAATGTCACTTGTTAAACGTGGACCGATAGACAGGATCTGTTACAAATCCTCCAACTTTGAAATACAAAGGCTCGTGTTATACTTTGGCTCGGGTTTTCATTGGAGACGATGATCCAACTTGCGCCGTCCCGCGATGGCCCAAGCTCACCGAGGTGGGCCGTCTACAGAGCATCCTGCTCGGATCAGTGCGTGGGACTCAAATCGGAATCCTTAGGACTTACAGTAACAAGAGTCCCTGTCCCGGTCCAACACACCTACGTCAGGGGCGAGAAAGTAGCTTGAAATAACATGAAAACGAAGAGTCCTGACTTAACACTTAATTCTGTAAGTCGTGTGAACATTTAGATGTTACTTTCTAGTAACATTAATAAATGAATAGGGGGGGTTTCCTATAGATGCATCTGATTTTAGGGCATCGCATTGACAGTTTGTGCCAAAATGAAGCTAGAACTTCATCCATCCATCCATCTGTTTATCCTTTGAGGGTCGCAGGGGTTTGGACCAAATCCCAGCTGACATTGGGTGGGAGGCAGGGTTCACCCTGGACAGGTCGCCAGTCCATTACAGGGCTGACAACCACTCTCAGCACGGAATGACCCCAGCCAATCGTCATGGTCCAAGGCCAGATCCTTCTTGCTATGAGGCGACAGTGCTAACCACTGGACTCACGTGCCACCAAAAACCAGAACTTCTGGATTCAAATTCCCTTAAAACTGGCATTACAACTTAACTATGCTGAACGTAACTACCATTACAAGGCTTAGGCAAATCACCTACGCATTTTTGCACAGTGCCTGAGCCAAATGGAAACCGTATAGTATGATACATATTTTTCCTAAAAAGTACTTTCAAAAAATCTTACATTTCAAGAATAAATAATAACCTGTTCATGCATTAGTTTAAATTAAGTTTTCACAAGTCAACATCATGGGTTGTTTGTAGCCTTTATCATGTTGCTAGCTAAGTGAATGTTTGGGTCCTTCAGAGTTAATTAGCCTTAAAAATTGTTTGGTTAGTCCAGTCGAACCCACACGAGCTGGTGTTACATGTTTTGCGGCCACAGAGGAAATAAATTAATGACAACTGTAAAAACTTCTTAACTGTCTCACACGCAATGTGCTTTCATGCACACCCTGATGACAGGCACAAAGAGATGGCTGGGACAGAGACTGAACTTTATGGATGTTCTTTTTAATGGTACACTGGCGGCGAGGGCCCCACCGCAAACTTGGCCCCACCGCAAACTTGGCGGCCATGAACCAGGTAGAAAGTCTGCCGCGCGGCCAAGAATTACATCTGTCACAGACGATGAGCCGGAGAAGAGCGAAGTCAGAAAATGTTAAACGGCCGAAGAAAAGAGTATGTGAGAGGAATCGACTCGTGACAGTGACTCGGGTCAACTGATTTGAGGCCTCTGGGACAGTTTGCCGTGTCTACAGAAACTCGGCCGAATAAAAATTTGATGAACAGCCAAACGCTGTGACATCGTCAGATGACCACATTGCATTTTTCTCATTCTCCCGAGGATGAGATGAGGACTTCAGGATAGCTCCCACTTCATCTGTGACCATATACGTTTAGCTGCGTGCCAAATATAACAACCTGTGTTTTTTTACAGTACAACTCAGTTCTCTCCTGCTGCGATTATTAAACTAACCGTGTAAACAGCTGATACCCTCGATCCACTCACGTATGAGAATTATAGAAAATCACACCTAAGCTCCACTGCAATAGAAACGGGACCCTACCTTGACTTGTTGAACCTTCCCGACCTTCTAGGAAGCGAGTGGACCTGTGAAATCCTCTCGGCTCAATGCCAACAAAGAGTGGAGCGCTGAACATTGACTGTAAAAGGTTTTCTTTAGGTGTATTGGAGGGGCAGTCGCTCAAAAAACCTAAAGGGGCGAAATGCAAGAGTGGATGAAATTGGCCCCAGAAAATGCAAAAGCCCCAAATCATGGGTCCAGATGTTTTCAGAAACTGTGGAAACACAACCCTGGATATGAGGGCACCACTGTTCATAGTTCAAACACTGATTTGTGATTAGATCACAATGAGTAAGAACAAAAAGGAAAAAAAGGTTTGGATTCTCCAATGGAAACCAAACAAACCAGGTCTTTGAAGCTAAGCTCAGACCTGACACAACCTGCGGAGGGATGACAAATGGTTTTGTCACCTGACTCAGACAAAGCAAATGAAAGGTAAGTTGTCCAATTCCCCCCCCGGGTGACAGCGCAACATGAAATGATCTTTTCATGTGGATTTGATGGTTTAGATAACGCCCGATGACAATGGGTGTGAAGAACTCCAAACAGAGAACACACTCAGGTGTGAAGAGGTTGTTTTGTCTGCCTTCCCCAAAATAGAAAAACAGCTTTTCTTTCATTTCTTTTTTCGGTCTTTCCCTTTTTTTTGCTGTTCGCCTCGTCTTGTTTACTCTGAGCAGGAGTGAGTCCCTCCCGTCGGGGGCTACAGTAACGCAGACAGGAGGATCCGAGCGGAATACCTCGGCTCGTGATATCACATTTGTAAAGCTGTCAGGACACGGGCCATCTGCGGATCCCTTTACTCAAAAACGCATGAGATAACCAGCGCTCCAGAGCTCAGACGAAAAGAGGGCTCCTTTCTCTCGGTGTCTCTCAAACGTTTAAAACAGATGCTATCAGGTTCACAGCTGGCTGGAGGCCGGGGCCAGATATCCTATCTACTGGCTTCTGTCCTCCTGCAGCCGGGCCTTGAAAAGACATTATCAGGTGGAAGTCGGCGAAAGAGGGCCGGCAACATTTGACAAGCGGCGATAAGAAATATCAGTTAAAGTTGGCCGTTGGCGGATAAATCAATAAGGTCCGTTTGCCAAATGAGCCATTACCTGTTTTAACACTGTAAAAGATAAAGAAGTTATTTTATTCAGTCTTCTGTACTTGACCATTTTCTGATTTCACATATGTAATTGTTTGTTTTTTTCCAAATGTGTGCCAGTTGAAGAATTTCAACATAAATTGGTGGCCACAATGACTTCATATAAAACAGACACATTCACTTGCAGAAAAAATGTAGCAGCAGTGAATCAAAAATACATCAGTGGAAATGAAGACGCATGTAAGTTACAAATTCCGTATTAAAAATATTAGAATTTTTTTGTTTTAAATGCAAAACATCAGACAATAAAAATAATCTGCATTGTTACACATTAAAGATTAGACACAAATATTTCAACAAGAGCGAGTGAAGGTAATGATGCCAAAATAAACGTTATTTGCGTTGCGTTGCCGGTGCAAGTAGATGCACATTTGCTTTGCCTTCGTGTGTATTCCTCGAAAACTGTGAGTACAGAAGGTTGAAGCAAACTATCAAATATACAAAATATCAATTGACGCATAGATTAGATAGATTGATTCACAGTATTGCAAACAATTATCTGCTACACCTAATTAGATCTACAATAATGGTCTGTTCCCTGCTTTATAGCTCATATTTCCCAGAGCAAAGTTAAGATAAAGGTCAGATCTACGTTATTTTTGTCTGTTTTTAAACTCATGTGGTCCATGACTTTTTTTCCCAGTGGAAAACACATGTTTGAAATACAGAAAAAGGCACAGTGCTGAAAAGTGCTGGAAAAAAAACCAACGTATAACTTTTTTTACTAACTCGACTCCGACAGGTAAGCCAAAGTTCACTCCGCTCTCAGGGCCGCCGCCGCCGCCGCCGCCGCCGAGGAGCAGGAAAGGTCGAGTCGCGTTGTTTAGCTGCAATCTAGCAACATGAGTTTCCAGCCCCGGTGTGTCGGAGGGAGCCGGGGGGTGGGAGGGTGGGGTGGGGGTGAAACCCTCCACCTCGCACCGTGGAAAACAAAGTGGAAGCCTTACGTCACCTGTCAGCAATTACCCAGAACAGGTGCTGTGACCTCACAGGGCAGCGAGCGAGAGAGGCCCCCCAGCTTTATGGCAAACATCAGGCCGGTTAGTGCCTGAGAAGCTGAGCGCCGCACGGGTCCCAGGTAGAGATTCTGCCCCTTCGTGATACTCAATATTCAGGCCCCCCCCCAGCCCTCCTTTCTGAATCTCTCTTTTTTTTTTTTATGTGTACGCAGTTGAAATTTCAGCTGGCTGCAAGCAAAACACCGGTGACCTTAGGATGAAGGTTACATAAACCCAGAGAGAACAGTAGAGCAGGGGAGGAGGGGGGTTTCTTCTGAATCCACGATCCATGGCGTTTAATAAACACAACAAAGCATCTCAAATCCTCTCGGGTACCCCACCCTTTGAAAAAAAAAAAAATCCGCTGGTAACATGTTGATGTGCTCGGAAAAAACAAACGGTGAAACTTGAACAGTGTTGACAATCGTAATTGCCGAGGTCTGCGATCCCCGGCCCTCCAGACAATAAGTCAAAACCCACACAGATGTGAATTACCTCACGAACCTTCTCTGGCTGATCTTTCAAAGGGCTCACGGGGCTGAAAGAGAGGGATTTTTACAAATTCAAGTCAAACAGAAGCAGACAGCGAGGCTGACACGTACTGTGCTCCTCCTTTGTGCCTCAACAATGTCCTACAGGTGAGGACACAATGGACGGGACCACCTGACGTCCGGTGGCAGGAGTGTGTGTGTGTGTGTGTGTGTGTGTGACTGTAGGAGTGTTTGTTTGTGTGGCTCACAGGACGAGTGCTACAGACGCCAACTGAAGCTATGGCAACCAGGACGGAGTTTTCAACCTCATGAGTTCTCTGGTTCCAAGTGAAACAAGTCCCTGCTCCAACACATTATGTATAAAAATATATATATATATATATATATATATATATATATATATATATATATATATATATATATATATATATATATATATACCTAAGAACATTTTCCAAATCTGAGAAACTTTAAATGTTTTGTTGCCAAAAAGGTTTTTTAATAAAGAGTATTTTCAAAGTAAGATACCGGAAAAAAAAAATTTGGTGTGTGTGTGTGTGGGCGCTATAATCACGGTCCTAGGATTCAAACAATGAAAAAATAATTTTGTCAAAGATCTGCTCGGACACATTATGTAATCGCCTTTACTTACTCTTATACTCACTATAAATTTAATATTACATATATATTCGAAGAATATTCAAAATCTTAGAAACTTAGCATTTTGGTTTCAAAAGGGTTCTTTAATGAAATGTTTTTTCCACGTAAGATACTGAAAAGAGATTTTTGTGTGTGTGCTATAATCAGTTCTACAATTGAAACAATTCCAAAAATAATTTTATCCGACCAAAAGTCAAAAGCGAATCAATATATAATATCACCGAGCAACATGAGGGGAAAGGATAAAAACTAACAATCAAAAATCTATTAAATCCTATTTAAAAACATGTTTTAAGCACTGATTTGAAAACAGGGCAAAGCGTTGGCGAGTCTCATCTCTTCCAGCGGGGAATCCCGGAGCCTCGGGGTCCTGACGGCAAAAGCCCCGTCGCCTTAAGTTACCAACCTCGACTTAGGAAGTCGGTTGGATGATCTGAGTTCACGGCTCGGAGCACAGGGAGTGAAGAGCACTGTGATGGCACTGGGAGCGAGACCACACTGAGCTAATGAAAAGAATCTTAAAGTCAATCCTGAATTCTGGCAGGGAGGCGGATATGGAGGAGGAGACATGGGCAGCGGCGTTCTGCTGGAGCTGAAGACGAGGCGCTGGCGATGGGCTGAGCGTCGCAGTCGTCGCCCAGGCGACGAGACACGAGCGCAAAGGAGCTTTTTCTGGGTCGGGAAAGGAAAGAGCTGATCGGATTTTGGCATTCAAGCTGCAAATATTTACACTTCAGCATTTTTGATATATGACTCTTTAACTCCGACTGGCCCCCATGGCCCCTCCTCTCTTCCTCCTCCCCCGCCTCCAGCCAAACAGCCCTCCACCCTCCACCCTTCCCCCCACGGGGAACAATCCTGCAGTGTCAGGGAGCCCGTGCAGGTGTCTTGCGGTGTCAGCTGCCGTATACTGTTTGTTATTGGTGGGCTGCGCTCGGGGAGGAATCCCGGGCCATCACCAACAACTGTGTCAATTTGTCGGAGAGCAAAAGGAAAACACGGCCTTGTACGACAGGAATGTTTTCAGGTGGGAGGCAGGATTTACCCCCATGTCCCCTTCCTGGTTATTCCTTGAGGTGCGTGTGTGTGTGTGTGTGTGTGTGTGTGTGTGTGTGTATGGGGAGGGGTCCGTGAGTAAGACGAGGAGGAGGGGGTCGCTGCGTATTTGACTTGAAAGTGACTTCACACAGGCGTCCTGTGTAACGGATGCGTCGGTAGAAACCACATGTGCTGAGGTGTGTGTGCGTGTGTTGTGTCCCTGTTCGTCGGCCTGAGTCACACACATCCTGCGGGACATGTGATCCAGAGCCGGGAGCTCTGACCTCTGACCTCTGAGCTCCCTGACGAGCCTGCAGCTTCAGCAGAGATATAGACAATGTATAATATAGATTATTACGAGTTTTGAATAATGCTTTTGCTTGTAAAGACTTTCCTCCGCAGCTTGGCTAGGCTCAGCCTGAGAGGGAGGTGAGGGAGGTCTGATAGTCGGGGGCATCATCTGACCAGGAAGTCGCCTCTCACTGGAGGTTTTTACGGGCACTTCCAGGAGAGGTTATACATCCGGTCTGGGAACGACTTGAGGTCCCCGAGCACGAGCTGGTAAAATGTAGCCGGGGAGGAGAGGGATGTCTGGACTACAACAACAAAAATTGACAGCGTATTAGGGTCATTATAGGAAGCGGGGGAGGGGCTTAATGTTCAGAGAAAAACTCTGAATTTCTGACATTAAAGACGTAAATTTACTGGAAACATTTCACCCCTGGAAATTTGTGATTTTTTTTCTCCTGCCTTTATCACTTTAATCTCGTATAAATTTACGACTTAAATCTTGGAAATTCCGAGTTCTTTCTCTAAATATTAACCCCCCTGCTCCAACGGCTCCGTAATTTATTTATTTTTCTCTAATGCGCCTAATACGCCGTCGTAGTTATGACAAACTGGCCAATATATATATATTTCTTTAGCAAAGGAAACTGCAACTTAAACCACTGATCTCTGCACAAATAATCCCACACAACAATGAAACACTTTGTATGGAAACGGCGGCAGAGTTCAGTTCATATCAGAGCATGTTGAGAGAGAGACGTGAAGTATAACGAGCCACCACACACACAAACCTGCCCATTGTACCGTAACGGGCTCTCACACTCTTTGTGGAGCGTGTTGGAGTGTGTGCCGTCCAGATACCGGCGCAGGGCTGCGAGCTGTTTGTTCAGCGCCGTGAGTCACCGTGATCTAACCTACACCCTCTCATCACAACCCTGCACACGGTGCACGATGCTGCTGGACTGCCGACACTCGCTGCTGGCAAAAACGCTGCAGCTTCTCCATCCACACATCCATAGAAAAGAAAAGAAAGAGAGACAGAAATCAAGAGCAAGGTTGATTTTAAATATCTAAGGAAATACATAAAGACGAGGGCTTTGATTGTTTCTTTACAATGCAAACACAAGTCACTTCTGTCACCGTCGAAATTTCCACTACGAGTCGAACGAAACTCTCTTCACTTCCTACAGCTTCCTGCTTTAATTGTGGTAACAGGCCTGATTGTGTGTGCACGCAATACGGATGGAAATAATCAAAAGAAACATTGCTTTTCCTTTTCGTTCATAATTGCAGGGTGTGTCACGAGGCAGATGTCTTGGCACGGGCTGCAAAAATGCGCAAGCTAACTGTTTCAAAAAGGGACTCTTCTAGCTCTGCACTGTGGTTTAACGTTATATCTGTGTTCTCCTCAAAGCCCTGCACAAAGGCTGACAGGCCACACAACAAGGTACAAAGCAAGATTCTTTTTTTTATTATTCAATGCAATGCATCGGATGACAGGAAAAAAAAATGTGTTAATATTTTTTTTCCTTTGTAGCTACCTCTGTTCATTCCTTCTCAAATATTTGATCTCTTTCTATTTAAGTTTGTTTAGTGTCTACTATGACAATAAATCACTAAAGGAACCCCTCCAGACACGTAATAAAGTATATCAAAATATATTATTTTGTTTAACATTGTTAACCCCCAAAGAAGTTTTTAAAAAAACACTGAAATGTGTCTGGAAACCATCATGTCTCTCTCCCTCATTGAGGAATTCGGAGACTATGAATATTCATGATATGCAAATAACATGCATGGCATGGCTAGAGGCAATATCGGCAAGATTCAGCCATAAAACATTCACAAACTGCTATTGCTAATGCTAACTGACTGCCGACACACCTGCCGCCCTCTGGCGGATGCTAACTGCTAATGCTAACGCTAACTGTCTGCCGAAACACGTGCCGTCCTCTCGTGGATGCTAATGCTAACGCTAACTGTCTGCCGACACACCTGCCTTCCTCTCGTGGATGCTAATGCTAACGCTAACGGTCTGCCGACACACCTGCCTTCCTCTCGTGGATGCTAATGCTAACGCTAACTGTCTGCTGACACACCTGTCGTCCTCTCACGATTCGTTGCCCCTGCTGCACTGGAAGTTTTCCGGTTTCTTTGCCTCACATTTGCATATTCGAAGGCGATTGGTTTTCTGTATTTGTGACGTACCAAATCTAGTTCGAGCAGGATTCATTTTGAATTTCAAATTGCAGAGACGTGAAACAGAAATCTCCTCCTCCAGGAGAGGAATGTGAAAACACCTCTATAGTGACATGTGCTCAGATACAAGTCGCTATAGTCAATGTCAGACATGTTAGAGGACAGAAACAGAAGAAAAACACTTTTTTGAGCGGAGGGGGACTTTAAGTGTCAAATATCCATCTGCGTTATTTTCTCTTTGTCACTGGAGCTCCTGGTTGTTAAGAGTGTGTATGAGTTTATGTGCGGTTTTGCACATATTTGACCCTCAGGCCCAGATGAGTGAAACCACAGTGTTATAATTCAACATGTACAGTATGTCTCCAAGTGATTCATGGCAAACACGGATGCTGAGAGTACCGGGGGGGGGGGGTGTTTTGGTTGTTTTGGTTAGACGTCGGTTGAGCGAAAAGGGCAGATTTGTGCATTTGTTTACCTCGTGTTCTCTCCATCTGCATCCATAAACAGACTCGCGCAATAGAGACGAAATAAATAAATCCAGTCCAGAAGCAGGTGTCCTCCTATCGGGCTTTCTAAACCCCCCGATGGTGCACAGCTACGCCCCAGTGAGGTTAGAACAACCGTAGGCCAAACTCCAAAGGGGGGGAAGCGGCTCGGTCGATCAGTCAGGGAAGGCAAAGGCAAAGGCAGCTAGCTCAACCCCTACTGGGTGCACCGGCCTCCGTCTTTTTTGGAGAATCCGCCAGTAAAAGCCATCGCCGCAAAATAAGTGGCTTGAACCCACACTCTTTCAAATTACAGGGCACCCGGAATCAGAAAATGCTATCCTGCTTTTTCGCAATTGGTGTTTTAGAAATTCTATTAAAACCTCCTCAGTTTGGCTCACGGCACAGCGCTTCTTGTTTTTTTCCTCCTCCTCCTCCTCCGACTGACTGCATCCGTTCACATCGTGCTTTGTTTGGAAAAATCGACATTGTCCTCACAAAAAAAATTGGGTTTCACCAAATTGTGCTGCACAGTTTTCGGACCTGGAGGGTTATTTTCTTCTCTGGAGATTCAACCCCATACTCTTACTGCAGTATCGCACCAAAGCAACTTCCTGCTGCAGAATAGGAGTAGTACTAGTATTGGAAACTAAGGTAGAGTATTAAAACTCAAACCTAGGAGCCAAAAAAAAGTCTGACCCGTGTCGACAGAACCAGATTTGCATCGGACCAACTGCTGCGTTGCTGCTACCGCCACAGCAAGCGTCTTAGTGTCTCCGCATCGTTTCACTGCGCGATTAACAGATGAAGAGACAAACTGGTCCAAATCACGAATGGAAACTCGAGCACGCAGCCGGTTAATGAGAGAGTTAAATAGGCTGCAGATCCGTGGCAGGTGGCAGACATTTCCCCCCGGGTCTCTGCGAAAAAGCTCAGCTGATAAAGACCTTCCACACATATGGAGAATAAGCTGTCAAGTGTGACAGGTGGCATCATTTACAGCCGCTCGGTGCAGAGCGGAGCGCTGTAACAGAACCGGGGTACAGTTTCTGCGAGAGGAGAGAGAGGAGAGAGAAAGAAGAAAAAAATCCTGCCCCTACAGTAAATTAGTCGCATGCCTGAATCCGGGGAGGAATTACGGGTTGAGAATAGCAGGTGGGTCTGGCACATGTGGTCGAAAACACAAATCAGTCAAACGCCATCTCAGCTACGGATTTCAGACACCAGAGTGACCAAGTGAGCGAGGCATATCTTTTCCCTCCCCGCCGCCACCACCACTACTCCTACAATCATTTCCCACATTCCGATGGCTTTTTTAAATTGCCAGTGGGAAGAAGAAGAATACACGTTGAGCCTAAAATATATGGGAGAGCACTTGCGACGCAGTTTGCTCGTCCGCCAGTGAGTTGGGTTTTTTTTTTTTTGCTAAAGCTTTTTTCCCAAGAAATCAAAAAGCGGGATTATGGCGTCATTGACTTTGCGGGTGCACTTTAATCCTTTCTGTTGCATTTCCTGTCCTGCTTATAGGGACAGAGTTTTTTTTATTTGAGTGTCAAAAGGCTGAGCTGCAGGTTTACATTATAGCACAGCAGCTGTCCACATGTACGGGCTCTTTGGAAGTATAACAAATTTCTTTTTGTTATACCCTTTTTCTACATCTATGTTGCATTCACGCTCTGCTTCAGAAAATGTACACCAGACCTCGGTTAGCTTTCTCCAAACCAACAGTCGCCGCTGCCTCGGTGTAATTCTGGACGTCTGAAAAAACTGAGCAGCATCTCTTGTTTACTTAAACCATTACAGCGGCAGCGGCGCAAGAATGCAGCACAAAAGGAGGGCTGCGATCCGCTTTTTTGCAAATGGCTCTACGGCGAACTGGATCTGAGGTCCTTACAGGTCAGACGGAGCCAAACACACAATAAAGACGTGAAGGATAACATTAGTGCAGGGCCGATTTTTCTTTTTTCTTATGGTTTACTGGAGGTGAAATAGTCCATTTGTCTGACCAGGCGGAGTTGTTGACGGTCAATAGTGCGTGAAGAGAAGTTCCCCTCAGGTTGAGATGTCGGTCGGCCACGGCTGTTTGTGGTCATATCTAACTGTAGCGTGCGATTATTGAAGCTACTTGAAAGTAATCGTTATTAAAGAAATGAACACCGAACAGAAATCTTTAAATTCCACAAATCATTCTGGAAGCATAACCTTCTCGGGAGCCTGTTGCCGTTTCAAAATGTGAAATGTATTTTCTTTAATTAGGTTATAATAATGACAACTTGGGAATCATTGCCAAATATATTGGTATCAAAAATGTTCAATCAAATGGACACAACATATAAAGAACAAAGTACAAAAAAAATTTCTGGATCATATCCAGATTAAGGTGGACTCAACTAAAAAATCAATGGCAACAGAGTCCTACTCCAACATCGAAACATCGGCTGTAATACTGCGTTCACACCAGAAGAAACTAAGCAAATTTCGGCGTCCTGTTATTGGCGCAAGTAGGTAAAAGATCATTTGTCTTTTCACAAATCCCAAGAATTTCCGCTCATTCTCTGTCAGACTAGGACGTCAGTGACATTGGGAGGATCTCAACGCTAATTGGCTTTTGCATATTTCAGCTCGAGCGAGTAAACCTCTTTTTTTTCGTGTTATTTGCGTCGCGTAATATGCGTTGACTTTGTATGTAATCTCATGAACGCACCATAACTCCTTCACTATAATCACTGGTAAACTCTTAAAGACCCAGATCGAGAAAAAACAAGCATCCAATGATTAAAGATGAACATCCAAAGAACCTTATTTTGCAATATATCACAAATTCTTAAGTTAACTTGCAATCAATGCGGTCTGCATCTAATTATTTAGTCTAAATCGTCTTGTTTCTTCTCTTGACTAAGAGTGTAAAGGAGATACAAGTTGTGAGCTGTGTGGTGAAACTAACACTGTTCACCTTCCAAAGGGTAAACATACCTAAACACTAAAATGCTTACACCCATGATATCTGCTTGTGCAGGTGCGTGAAACCCGTAACAGCTCGTGAGATTTGTAAAGCAAGAATTCGTCCACGTCTTGAATCTCTGGAAGTTTTGTTCGTGAGTGTTTTGACAAAAAAAAATAAAAATCTTGAGGTTTTCTTGTCTTTGCTTTTCAGTGGGGAGCTGCTCAGAATATAAGCTGCTGTGTTTTCTCTCGGAGGGAACAAAGGCCAGAGCTTCAGGTAACCGTAGCCGTGTTGGGGATTTTATTTCTCGTACGTCTGTGGGAAAAGGGGGGGGCACGCAAACAATGTTGCCGTCTGAGGTGGACGCCATATCATCTGTGACAACTGATTCAACACTGTGGAAGAGCCGGGCTGTTTTTACTGAAACCGATATGCGACGAAGTTAACACAATACAGTTAAGACTGTCAATCATCGCTCTACTGGGATGTCGGGAATAATAACGCTCAACAAAGTTCCCGGTCTTTCTCGCAACGTGAAAATCAAAAGCTTTAGAATTTAATACATGGTTAATCTGAGGATTACTACACTCATTTACTTAATTCTTTTGCATTGTAGTAGCTTTTTAAAGATTCTACCAAAACCCAGGATCTTTCTTTAAACCGTTATCAATAACACTCAGAATGGAGTATGGAGTCTGTACAACAGACTTACTGTAACACGCAGACATGACATGCAGCAGCTGAACGGCACATCACAAACATTCTGCAAAGTCACTCGGCTGGAAAAAGAAACAAATTGTTCCCGGTGGGTCCGAATTCTTGTCATTGTCACCTTGGAGACAAATCATCATAACGTGGCTCAAATTGTCGTACAGATTTACCCAAAAGTGCAGCTATGCAAAAATTACACAGTGCGCCGGAGTTCTGAAGTGGGCACGAACAAGGCCGCCACAAACAACTTTATTTTTGAGTTCCCTCCCTTCCTGTTATGCGAGACGGATGTTTTAACAGAATTTTTTTTTGAGTGGAGGCAAGTACAC
This sequence comes from Scophthalmus maximus, assembly GCF_022379125.1. Lineage (NCBI taxonomy): Eukaryota > Metazoa > Chordata > Actinopteri > Pleuronectiformes > Scophthalmidae > Scophthalmus > Scophthalmus maximus. Next base: position 2,786,256 of record NC_061533.1, on the reverse strand, counting down.
GTTACGCTGGTCAGCTAAGCATCTGCAGCTCAGCCGATACAGCGGCGGCCCCCCTGAGCTCGCAAAGTTCCTACTTTGGGGCCAGATGTTGGCTACGGTGACCACATGATGACGATGATCCAGCAGCAGTAAACACATACCGACCGTTCACGCCGACACTTGCTAGAATTTTAAAGAGTAACCGGCACCTTCCAGAGGGATGACTGGCATCTGAGGATTTGGAGAAAGTCTACTTTGCGTCAGACATCATGAGCCCAGAATACAAGCTCACACGATTTATACTTAACTGGAAAACTTGACTTGTTAGTAGTTATGCTGGTTCTATAGACTATAATTACATTACCTCAAAATGCACTCACATAAATCAGTGGTCCTCTCATTTATCACGGTGTGACAAAACGATCAACAGGACACAGCATTGCCCTTTACTGCATTATTACATGGTGCTAGATTTCATATGCTGCTGCCGACTATTTATTGTTCATTTGCACACAAAGGACAACTGAAAAATTACTTAAATTTTGACCCTGTTATACATTTATCCATTACATACATTTATGTGACCCTTTTGTCCAAAGAGACTAACCATTACTTCATTCAAACATGAAGAAAACATGAAGATATTACCGAAAAAGTGCACGAATCATACAAGGACATAAAAATGTATCAAATAGCCAAAGCGGCTATACCTTGACATTTATACTTTCACATTTGTATATATTTTTGTTTGCAGGATTATGCAACAGCTACAAAATATATTTTGTGATGGGGCTTGGGTCAGGGAAGAACCAAATTAATTTTAGTCCAAATGCAGATTAAGGATTTTTTTTTGTTTCGCCTTCTTTAACTATGTTTAATGACAAATCAATTATTTAGGTAATCAGATCACTTACTCACTATTTCCTTTTTTAAATTTCTAAGATAATAAGTAGACAATCATGTGTAGGATGGTTTTGGCTTGCGGGAGATATGCGTGGTAATTATATTTTCCTGTTTTCTAAATGAAAAAGAACCTTTGATCTTGAATTATACGAAAGAACATTCCGTCAATGAATGTTTGGAGCAAAATTCTTTTCAACCCCCCCCCCCCCAAAAAAGAGCTGAATTTCAGATTAATTTAGTAAGTTGCTGAAATAACATGTTCTGAGAGTAATTATAAAAAGTGAAAAACTCACTTGGCTCAATCAAACAGCACATGCAGTGTACAACGGGTTAAGGATTTAATGGCATTTTGTGCCATTAGCCAAGTTTGACACCTGTTTAAAATCCTTTTCCCGGTCCTGTACCTCTGTGACTCAAGTCCGGAGCAGCTTCAAAGATTAACAAGCAAAGAACCTCACTAATGTAAAGCCAACGCGCACGTCGTCTTTGATCTGTTGCACTGAAATTACGCCGATGCCTTGCCAGGTTTTCGTCAGTTTGTCTGATCCTGTCGGTACAGGAGGTAATGTCCACTTACAAGTCTGAAGCCTTGAACGTCAGCGTGATGGGGTACAAAAAATATTCCGCATCTGTACTTACATATGAAACCCGAGAGACTCTGATGTGCGCTGAAGCAAAACACAGGTGTAAATCTTCACTTGAGCTCAGGTGTGGAAACCAGAAGGCGGCGGAGAAAAAAAAAACCCCAACAAGGATGTTGAGAGCAACCTTGTCCTCTGAATTACCTCTGTGAAAACACACTGGCCAGAAAGCCCCTGAGACGTAATTATTTTTCTTTCCTTCTTTGTGTTGGACAACGTTGGGTTGTGCTTTTGTCAGATGAAGTGAGACTCAGGGGTTTTAGTGTCTTTATTTCCCACGTTTTTTACTGACTACATGTCTGCGTCCGGATCTGACTGCGGTGTAGATGTTCACTTGTTAAAAAGGACGGGTGTCTCTGTGCTGAGGCAACGTACACGGGTCGTAGAAGTTTGTGGAAACACCATGAAACTAACACAACAATGATCTGGCTTTAAACTGTTTGTCTACCAGGCGGATCCTGGTACTGTGAAATTGAAAAAAATATGCTTTGGCTATATTTTGCAAGTAAATCACAAGGTTTATGAGTTCAAAGGAAAGTAATAAAATAATCTCTACAAACAAAAAAAATAAATGATTGCGGGTATGGCTTCATAACAGACAAAATGCAGTGTGTTCATCTCGGCTATGGACGTTGCGCCCTTTTGTCCGAATGCCGCTGATTCAGGATGTCAAGAGGCCACATTACTCAAAACCATGACAACCACATAAAGCTGTGAAAATCCCTGAATCACAAAGTCATTTCCTCAACATCTTGCATCCTATGATACAGGAAGCCAAATGGTAAATTCTGAGAGAGGTGGTTCGTCCTGATACTTTTTAAAGACCACAATGCAAACAACTGACCCTACTCTAGTCGACACCTTTCAGGCAGCGAAACCAACTCTGAAAACGTTTCTCGTTGTTACTGGCCTTGGTGTGGCCTCCGGTGAGAAATGATTGACCTTGGTTCTCCGTGTGTTCCACCAAGTGCAACACTCTTCTTCCAGGAGAGACTCTCTGAAAATGTGATCCACTGTTACCCCATTTTCAAAAGATTCCCTTTTTGTATTGAAGTAATTAACAGTGCATTATTTCCGCCGAAGGTCCAACAGCCCCTTTAAATTCAATCAAGCTGCATTAAATCAACCAACTCATAGATATCAGTCCTTTCATCAAGATCCATGACTTATTCCCTGGGAAATTAGTGAAAATGTCAAAAAACAAAACAACTCCTTATCTCAAAATGTTAAACAAAGTGATCAAAAAGTTCCAGGATCCGTGCCAAAATGTAATGAGTTCTTTCTTGGCCCATGTCCAGCCCCTCCACCAAGTTTCAGGGAAATCTGTTCAACAGTTTTTGGGGTGAAAACATAACCTCGTTGGCGGAGGTAGAAAAAAAAAATAGTTCTCTGAATCTCTACATTTAATGCCTGACATCTCTTCATCAAAGTTAAATCTCCTCAGTGTTAACTAAAAGCCTGAAATGCACAAATGCAAAATCGTTTTAAAATCACTAAAGACACAAAAAGAAGAATTTCTTCAAAGTTTACAAAATAAAACCTGACTTTAGTGTTTAGATTTAGTTATGTATTTGAGTTTTTCTGTAAAATGGGTCATTACAATTGTGAACTAAGGAAACAAGCTTCACAATTTCAATTCATGCACTGTATTCCTTGCTCAATAACACATTAACATGCCAAAATGATATTGCATAGTCAAAAAGGAAAAAAATGTGTATAACATTCCAGCCGAGCAATACTAAATTACAAGCAATCAGTAGCTGCGAGTGCAAAGGTTACAGACACTGATAACATGGATCTGCTATGAATATTCAGGTCAGATGAAGGAGACGACTCTGCTCCAGTGAACTCCGCCCACTCGTTGTTCCCACTCTTCATGCGTCAGCCCGAACTGTCAATCCTTTGACAAAAAACAGACTTCAAAGTCGCTGGGTGGGGCGCGATTTCCTCCCTCAAAATGTTTGGTCTGATCTTAGCAAGCCTACCAAGACGTAATTGTGCCGACACGAAACCATCGCCTTCCTGTTTGAGGCCAGGCATGCCATGCGTTATTACAAATCGTCTTTCGAGATATTTCTATTTCTGCTCTCTGGTGTCTTCCCCCCCAATGTTAACATTTGTGGTGTGTGTCGTCTGTGACAGCGGGCTTCTCTCTCTGAGGGTTTCAAGTGAACAAGCACTTTTTCTAATTGTCAGCTCTTGCTCGCAGTGCACATTAATCTGTCCGGTGCAGCCGGGGATTAGCTCCAAACAGAGGGGAAGTCCCTGCCCGTTGATCTCACATGAACCACACACACACGACTGGATGTGCCTATGCATGTGCGTGCAAGCCAACAGGAACGTATACAGTATAATGCGTGTGCGAGTACGAAACCCACAGACGCTCACGGACACACACTTATAATATTGATTCCAGTCCACGAGCTAATGAGAAGCAGCTTTTTCTAACCGCTCACTGCCTGTGACGCGATGGAGCGGGCGCTGCATTAAGTCTGTTAACGTTTAGTAATAGAACCGAGTCGAGCCCGGGAATCAGCTGCAGGAGTGCTGCAGGCGGCAGGGTGGCCTCGCCTCGCGGTTACAGGCAACCACCTCGTAACAAAAAAAAAAAGGGGTCACAGGCGTGATCCCTGCAATGGCCCGTGTGTGTCCATGAAATTTAAATTGAAGCCAAACCCTTTTCATTCACTGTAGCAGACTCTGAATGTCAGCTGAACGCCAAATGTGCAAATAATACACTTTTCAGGCCTGCGCCATGGAAAATTCGTTGGTCAGCACTTCTGGTCTTCACTTCAGTCTATATAAAAATGGTTGTGAGTAAAGCTAGCTTGCAGCAATGCGTCACAGCGTTCTGCATGGTCTGGTCGGGATTTATTAATATTACGATTAAAGATTTTTTTTAAATGATTAAACTCTTTTTTTTGGCCCATAACGTTACTTGATTCAATCAACATAGCTTGCTACATAAGACTGTATATAAAGACCACAATGACAGCTCCCCATAGTGATGCCAAATCCTTTGGATCGCCCCCTGGTGGCTGGCTGCAGTACAGGTCATAACCCAACCAAAGTTAGCAGATGCGACTTAAAAAGTAAAAAGACAAAATACATGTGTCAAAATATTTTTCACAAAGATGGTTTCTGTCATTTTATGTAGTTCTTATCACACTGATGTATGTCAAGTGTTAATTGTTATAATACGTTTGACGTTTATGTAGTTATTTGATGCTAAAACAACAGAGTGAAATGTCATGATTGAATTAAGACAGCCTTCGAAATACTTACTAAAGGTCGGCATCAGGTGAACCCTTACTTTAATAATTATGATGCTAGAAAACTGGCAAAAAAATTAATCTAGCAACCTGCATAATCTGTCATCATTGAATAAAAATAAATGGATACTTAAGGGACATGTTCTGTATCCTGCTTCCTCTGGACAGCGCACTCCCTGATTTCTTCATAAAATTTAATAACTTTTTGCAAATGTCCAACAAGTGATGTGAGTTGAAAAGGAAACGGGCTGAATGTGCATCTCGGTCGGTGGGAACCGGACTGTCGGAGCCCCGAGCCGTGATTTAGGGTGATTACACAGGTGCATTTTAACATAAAACTGCACTAAAGGAGGGTTGATTGAGCCCAAAGACTTTATGAACATTGCTCCCTGCCCCTCTTTCTAAAAGTTTCCTATAATTTTTGTCTGTTTTGAAAGGCACAAGCAGCTCTTTTCACTGCGACACTCATCAATATAAAAACTCGACTTAGTCCAACTTCAAATAGAAAAGTATGTTTTCTGAGCTTTCGCAGCTGTATAAAGAATCGTGTGCCTATGAACCGAGGCTAACGCACATAATCGTCCCCCTAATAGCTCCGCTCATGGCGTGTTGGATGAGTTGTTCCCGTGATTATTGTTTACCCTGCTTAACATAACTCGTGAAACAGGTGCAGCGTTATCAGAGCCCCTATGTTTGTGGACACATTCCCGGGGCCGGACAAAAGGCACAGGTGTAAGGCTCTGAAAGGGAAAGTGTACACAGCACAATCAGTTTCTAAAAAACAGACAAACGAGTGCCGAGGCTCGGTCTGGGCAGAGCTGGAGGGAAATGTTTGCACTTAAATTCAATCACTTTTGTCCCGTGGAGTCGGTATTGAACGTGTTTGTTAAAGGCAGATCTGCAGAGCATTAATAAGTCCACTATAACGAGGTATGAAACGGACAAGGTGGTTCCCCGTGAAGCTTGGGGAACTGCGTCACACATTTGAGAACTTCAAATAGATTTTTTATAACATCCCTTGTAATTATTAGATCGTATTTCTTTTTCAAAACATTATTTTTTGAAGAATCAAATGAGGTGACAGTGTGGGTAAACCTGCTGCAGATATTAATATGCTACTATATTTGTACTTTCTTGCCAGAGGGACTGTGTGCAGAAAGTTCAGTCTCACAATTATATCTCCATCCATGTTCCCCCCCTTTTGAGAAAAAAAAAATGTGGCAAGATTTCATTGGCGGCTAAATGCGGATAATAATTTAGGTGGTCAAACACTAACAAATGAAAGACCTGCACAAGATTGATTTTCAGTTGGGTAATTAAAGGTTGAAACGGACAGAAATAAACACAGAAAAAGGAAAGGTTATGATTAGGCCTTTGAAGATGCAGATACAGGCCTCCGTTTAGAAATCTGCATGTGGTAATATAAGAGATATGCCTATGGAGCGGTGGAATAAGGCACTTCAAAGTTAAGACCACCGTACAATGTGAGTGCATACACGTGCAGTAATTGTTAAAGGATGTTGGGATTATACATCTGAATGGTATGGCAGATGCAGCGCATTCAAAATGGTTCAACTGCAGCGAGAAAATCTTCCAAACTAAGTGGTAAAATCTGTTTCGTTTGACTTCCTTCCAAACTTTACCCACATTAGCCTTTTCGTGACCGAAAATTGGCCATTTCAAATATTATTTATGTGACCGTCGGTTTCCTGATGTGTCATCTCTATGGTCAGGATATGGTCAGGTTTAGGCTAAAAAGTGCTTGGTCGAGGTCGAGGGAAAGATAATGATTTGAGTTTCCAAAAGTTCTTGGGTTGCGGGTCAGGGAGAAATCTTGGTCATGGTTAAAAGGAGAATGTCTTGGTTAAGGATTGGATGGGGGGGGGGGGGGGTTTGGTTAAAGGAAACCAACATTGGTAGAATGCGAATGCAAATAGCGCTGTTTTGTTGACTTGTCTGTGCAACCAAAGCTCCTCCCTGAGAGTTTTTGTGGTTGGATAGCGAAGCCGCGCTACTTCCGTCTTTGCTTCTGATGGACATAACTCACATGGATGCCGGAGGTCCTGGAGTCACACCCGTTGATTTGGGCGTTTGAACAAGCGAAAAATGCTGTCATTGAGTATTTCTCATAAAGTCCTCACCAGAGAAACAATAGCATTTGTGGTAACCATTAAATTTTTAAGTAGAATGTCGCTCATTGAGCTCATAGGCCCAACAGTCCCAAATTGTACACACATAGATATCGTCCCCTAATTATGCTAGGAAATTGGTGAAAATGTCCAAGAATGCTGTATCCACCCCTTTGTTTGGATCCATGCCAGAATTTAATGGATTCTTCCTTGGCTCATGTTCCACCAAGTTAAATTTTGCATAATCCTGCTGACAAACCAACCAAAAGGAACCAAAAAAAAACATAACCTCTTTTGTAAATGTAATGATTGTTTTGCTTCAGTAGCTGATGCGGAAATAGTGTGACGTCATTCTGGCAGACATCTTGTCCGATGATTGCATTTGGCGTTAACAAAGGCTTCTACTGAAACAAAACGATGTGTTGCGTTTGAAAGCCAAGTGAAACTCTAAACACGTCCGATTTGTCTGCACGCCGGCTTGGGAAGAAAGTTGGCGTGGATGGCTGTGTGTGACTTCAACACTAGAGACCACATTCTGTGTCCCGTCCCCGACCAGCTGTCAACGCTTGTTTCTTTCAACCATGGCCACAGTGTTTTTCTAACCTTAACAAAGTGGTTTTAGTCACCTAAACTTAATCAAACCTGAACCATAGAGGTGGCAGATCAGAAAACACCCATGACTCATTTTTTGGAATAGTCGTGTGGTCACTGATAAACAAAACATTTTGTTTGGGTGTGAGGATCTAAAATGTTCTGAAACATGTCATTTTTTTCTGGGTTTTTTTTGCTTTTAAGATCAAATTGTTAACTCGGATATTTCTTAACTATCCCACAGGCGGCTTTGTCCCTTTAAAAGTAGTGATGTTAAGCCACTGAGTAAAATCAATAAGCCAACAAGGCAAACATGTGTCCTGTTAGTGGAGCCACAATACCCCAAAGCCTTGGTTTCGGCTAATCTGAAGGTATGCTGAGTGTCCTTATGTGGGGAACAATAAGGGTGTGTGGTGGGAAGAGGAGGAAATCTTACACATACCAAAGCGGGCCCGCGCAAAATTCACCGAGGTGTGCTTTTAAGAGTGGGAGGGATCCAAAATAAATCTTGAAAGACCTGACTATCATGCTCCCTTGTCTGACTCTTATCCGAGTTTAGCCACACACACAACCGGAGGTTAATTCTTTTGACCTGAGACAAACTCTTTTCACGTTATTAGGCATTTCTGCCGCTGACAGAAGCTTTCAAAGCCTGTTCGTTACAGGCCAAACATGTCAGAGAAAGTACCCAAGAATGCCAACCATCTCAACGAGGCGGCCGCCTCCCGTTTGGTGGTCGAGATGAGTGAACTGTTCACAGGGCTGCGATTGACAATTATGAAAGCAATTACTCCTGTTTCTTTTAGCGATAGTGTTACAATTAACCCACCACAGGGCCTGTGTAGAATCCCAAAAGAAAAACATATATGTTTAGATTTGTTTTTCTATCTAGTTTGACATTACTATCTATTGTTGGATGTTGGACATTGGACGGACAACCAAATCAGCCCCAAACATTTTTTATGGTGTTCTTGTCCATTCGCTTAAATTGTTTAAATCTTCTAATGTCGGGGCAGCAGGGGTTAAGCACCTTGCTCAAGGCCACCCCGGTACTAATTAAAAAGCGCCCTTGAGCAGCGGCCTTTCACTTCCCCCCACCCAGATCTTTTTCAGGGTTTCAATCTTCAATCACAAGCCCACAGCTGACCTTAAGGCTACTACTGCTGTAGTTATTCCTCAGCACTTTCTTAATGCAAGGGTCTATGTTTATTTAGAGAAGTTCTTATTAGTCGTGTTTACCCTGGACGAAGGTTAAAGCGTTACATGCCTGGATGAACTCCCTCTTAACACGGGCTTAAGTTCCAGCTAAAACATTTCCGCAGCGTCGCCGGGCTCTCAGAGCTTAAGCCAATCGGTGTTTAGAAACCTCAGATGACTTGTTTATCTTATGGACAGCAAACAGCGAGGTGAAAGCTGTGAATCTAAACATGCGATGCACGTGATACCTAGCAGCTGAAGTTCCAAGACAGCGTCAAAAAGGATCCGAAATATGTCTGAGTTTAACACAAAACCATAATCTTCACATATTTTCCGATTGTCAGGTTTTCATAAAACTATTGGTAGTTTTACCTAATTGATTTTTATAGTTCTACACACTGTCTGGAGATTAAACTTTATAAAGTTATACGTATGCATGTATTTCAGCATGTGTTAGGCTGTGGGTAAATTTTTAGCCACTGTGGCATAAGTGTAAGTAAGTAATTTATAGTAATGCAAGAGGCTGCATTGCAGAGACCTATACAGCCACCAGGGGGCGATCAGGATGATTTGACTTCAGTTTTGAGGAGCTGTCATGTCGTCCATCTTTGTATACAGCCGATGAAATAAGTGTGTAATAGTTGTAATGGTGCGTTCACACCGGGCGCAACACAAATTAGCATGTTGCTTTCCTCGCACGAGTTTGGCCGCTGGAACATTTGTGCTTCTTATATTGTGTGAATTTTAGATTGTTTTAAAGTCATAAACCATTAAATAAACCTTCTATCAATAGCATATGTAACAAAAAACATCACAAAGACATTAAGAGATGATTACATGTGAAACTCACCCAGATCCCCGTGACAAATTGCCATAAACAGCGGTCATAAATAAATAAAGTGCGGTGGAGCGTGTTGAGCCGCCATGGCCCGTGATAATGGGGTCAAGTGCCACAGAGCTCTCAGGCAAACAGCCCACACCTGTGGACCCACAGCACGGCAGTACAGCAGTGACCACAGCCACGGTGACACAAAACAGAGCACCTCCACTCCTTGTAATTTAAAAGTTATTTTACAGACCATTATCGTAAATTTCTCTTTGCGAGCTCTTTCTTTAGTATCAGTTTATGATCCGTCAAGTTGGCCCCGAGGGGGGACGGGAAAGGGAGGTGGGCTGAACTTGTGGACTAAGTGGCAGCCCAACGTGTCATGGGAAAGAAAACATGCCCCCCGTTGGCTGGCTTGTTTAAAGGTATCCTTTCAAAGGTTACCGTCTTTTCTTTAATGCCAAACATCACAGGCCGGTCTGGCCCCCCGAGCTAGTCACAAACAGGAAGTCTCTGCTAATCCTGGTCTTCCCTAATGACGCAGAGGAATTCTCAATATTCCCCATTGTCTTCCTGGCTGCACTTCCTCTAAGTGGTCCACTGCACTGTTTGGTCCTAAATCTCTTCAAGAACCATGACCTGGGACAATTAGGACCTCTTGAATCCATGTTGTTGAAATGATGGCGCCATATATGAAGCTGACAATGTGATGAAATCATCCAAGTTTGAGTTCCTTTGTGTCGATCTTTGACTAAACCTGGTTACAGCCCTCTGCCAAAGTTTACCTTACAGTCTAAAAGTATGGCGAGCACTGTGTTGCATTTTCCCAGTAATAAAATCTTTAAAAAAGGCTTAAAGTACGGGAACAGATTTAACGAACTCTTATGGACATTAACTAGCTGAAATAAAACGCTGGAATACTCGTACCTGTAACTCCAATGCAGGGACCTTTTAGGGCGTTACATTGGTTCCCTGGCTCTTGATTTACACCCTGTTACCTGCAGTGGAAACACAAGGAGTTCCTGCAAAGGTTCCTAGTTCCGGCGGAACGTTCCTGTGATGAAATAGCAGCTTCATGGTGTGTTCACCCCAAACGTTGCCTTACTTGCGCAATTTTGGCAGCAGGATTCGTTAATTGTGTTCACTCAAGCGAGTAAACACCCGCACGTTCTCTTCTGGATGTCAGTGACTTCGGGAGAATCTCAAAGCTGATTGGCTTTGCGCCATTCGGATCGGCTAAAGTGAATTTCACGTTTTTGCATTGACTTTGCATTTAATCTCATCACACCAATGATTTGCTTCGCACTTCAATGTGAACACACCATTAGAACTGTGTTAGTCTTAGCTAGGTGTTCCTAATAAACTGACGTGAACTGAAATGAGAGTATGAGGCTCTTGTTTCAGCTGTTCAGCCACTTTGGCTTTCGCTGCTCAAAGTCATCAGTTCTTCTGGTCAAACATTACTTCCAAGCACGAGAGGATATTTAGTATTTTTTCACCTGACACTGGATGCTCACAGCGGAACTGTGAAGCTTCAGAGCAGCTGGTATCGGCTGTTTTCAATCAATCTGTCAGATTATTGATGGAAATTTAACTGCACGGTAACTCGAGTCCTGTTTTCTGTACGCTGATGCACAGATTAAACCTGAGCCTGTCGTGGGTACAGTCCAGTCTAGCTCAGCTCCTATCAGCATTATTCCAAAGCGCTCAGGCATGACATCTGCCAAGAGGCCTGCCGCGGGGTCTTGGCCTCATCACCAGGAACACGTCCAAGTCAAATATTGTTGCCCTCGCACATTGTGGGGCAGCAACCTGTCACAGCTCCTCTTTAACCAGGAAATGATGTTTATGACAGTGCTCGGAAAATGAATGGCACCGTTTCCATACGGGGGAAAAGGAGAAAAAGAAGAAAACCGTGGGAGGTACTACATACCACACACACTCATGCACTTTGGATGCGAGGGGGGGAAGCAGGGGTCAGGGTTCTTGGGTTTTCCTTTTTCTACATCACAACTTGACCAGCGTGTTATCGGCAGCGGAGACATGTCCGACACCGCGCTCCCAAAAAGTCGGATCAAAGTGGATGACATAAGCCAGCGACAGCCCTTCAGAGGAACAAGATAAATGTACAGAGCGGAGTCTTTATCAAAGGCTCGCCTGTTTCAAGATCCTGATTAAAGCTTGCAGAACCCCCCCTCCCCTCCGCCCCCTGATCCCAGTGGAAATAGGTGTTCAAACATGATTCTGTTTTAGTTGGCCTGCTGAGAAGCCCCCCCCCCCCCCCCGGGCTTGCCATGAGACTCCTGCAATCGCCCGGCTGTCACACCGCAGCACAAGGAATTCACAGTGTTTTTTAACTGTGTTTTTCAAACCCCTGAAATGTACTTCAGTTCCGCCCCCGCGCACGAAGGAAAAGAATAATAGAGATCACGATTTCGTTTGATCCTCTGCTTTCTGTGGATCTGAAATAACCCCCCCCCCCAAAAAAGGGGGTTGCTTGCGGTTTACACTAACATTGTCCAAAGCAATAAAGGCAACGCTGCACCTCTGTTAGTGCAAACATGTTTGTCTTTTTATTCTTCCTGCTCTCTGCTGGCTGATAGACTAGTTCCTGCCAAGGCAAGATGAGCAGATTCAGGTTTTTTTTGATTTTACTTTGTCACAGCGGATAAGATAAACGAGGGGGATATCCATATTACGACCAGGTCGCCACTGTCATATCAGCTGGGGCCAGATGGCGGGCTGGAAACACACAGCTGATAAATGAAGTCGAGCTGGAAGTATACTGTCAGGGCGAAGAAACGGCGAAGAGAGACAGGGTGGAAAGTAAACACCAGGCCTCAGCGAGACGCTGGAGTATATTCTGGCTGCGGTTTGGAGGTTTATCTACTGTACCGGCCACTTTGGTAGGTAACGAAAGTAAACAGTTAAAGCAGCAGGTGAATTCTGGCCAGCCACTGTGGTGACTGTGGCCAAATGTTACTTTGCATACGTGAGTGAGTTTGTGTGATTTGGAGTGGGGACAGAAAATATGCTGTCGTAAGCTCCCGTCATAGAAATGCATCATTTATATCTATGTTTGTCAAAGCAGTGGTTTCTGTGCGGAGCCTTTGTTCTTTTCTGATGATGAATTTGTGTCTTTAGGCAGAAGTTTACTTTTCATTTGTTCTTCCTCTATATATTGCGACCAAACCAAAGTTACTGCGGCCCGGGGAAAAAATGTTTCAGCGCTTCATGTTGGAGGAGAACTTTCTGACAGACTGTTTCGAACAACAGGTAAATGAATCTGGGCCACGTGTCACTGCAGAAGTGTCCAAAGTAGTTTCTTATGAGGATTTCCAGAAATTTAATACAATCTGAGAAACAATTAGAAATAGAATTACATTTTCTTTGTCCCCACATGACCTCTGAAGGTGATTAGGACAGGTCATCACTTGCAGCAGGTCAGTTTACAACACCACAGTCAACATTGTGTCATTTTTTCAAGAAATAGCTCAAATCAATATCCACCTGTACACCTCAAACAACTCCAGGAATAATGAGGGTCACCGGTCTCACACCGGAACCCCTGCGTTATTGGCACATCTTACCCAAAGAAACAGTTTAGAAATTAGGTTTTTTTTCCCTGAGTGTGACAAAAGAAATCATCAATAATTTCTAAAATGACGTTCTCAAAACCCTTATGCCGAAGAAATGTAATTGAGGCCTGATATTTTACGGTTTAACCATAAACTTTTTCATAAATAACTGTAAATAAAAAGAAAATACCAATGTAACCAACTATATATAACATAATTTTGCATACAATTTTACGTAAAATGTAATATAAAGGCACATCTTATTTTCATTATTTATTCTGTGAAATAAAATGTCTGTGAAAGGCTCATATCGACAGCTATCATCACCAAGCCGATAAATTGCTCTAGAAATTGCTTATTAAATGTAATTAGAAATTAACCAAACTAGTAGTTTACTGCTTTAAATAAAAGGCGGAAATAAAAACAAAAACAACCAAATGGACTACAGATTTTATTTTTAAACATAATACCAAAAGGAAAAGAACGTGTTGTACAATGTTGTAACATGTTTTAACTCAAAACAGAAAATCACACAAAAACAAGATCCTGAAACTCTTAAAATCTTATAAGAAGGACTGAACAGAAGCTGTGCGTCGACATGAGACGACTCGACTGTGAAGTGATACTGAAGCACGGCGAATACATCACGAACGAGTCTGCGGAGCACACTATCTCACCGAGGATTAATAGGTTACGTATTGCTTTTCTGACAAATATGGGCGTGCACGTTTCCCTCGTGTGGGCCTTGCAACGAAGATCATTAAAGCCAGATACCTTTATCAGTTTCAACACTATATGTGACAGGTGGCAGCCTTAGGCGTCAGATAAATTGTGAGCGTGATTGATAGGGTGTGATTCATTTTACATCAGCTGCACTAATTATTACTGTGTATTCGTTCTTGTTTGACCACTTCTCTCTAGGCCCTGTGCAAATAATGTGCGTGGCCTCACCAGACGTCGTTGGGACCTTGTTTTTTGGGGCCGAATCTGGGCGGTCCGCCATCGCCTTGTAGGTCCAGTAAGCAATTTTTGGAGAAAGATTGTTTGCTGTTGATTTGTTGACCGCACTGCTCAGGGCTCGGACACGCAGCCTTGGGTGTGGGAGAAGGAGGGGCTAACCACTTTTCAATTTACAGATCCGTACAGTGATTTTTTTCTGAGGAATATTCGCTGAATTTTACCATAAGAGTTTTGGATTAAAATCGCAACGAGAAAATTAAGGCTTTTCAATTTTACCTTTTCAAAACCTAGACGTGGTTTAGACGTAGGCAAACACGTTTTTCACCAAATCTCTGCTGGGTGGTTTAGCTGTTTATGTATATTTTGTTAAGAACACATATCAACAGTTTTCTGGCTCTAACCATCTAATAAAACTCTTTTCATACCATAAGGTAGAAAGCTTAGATGACATGCATGAATAAGTGAATTTATTTTAAACAAAACCTTTGTTTAACAGCAGGTAGCTCCAATGTTAAATATTTAAAAAACCCTTGTATTTGTTAAGAGACTCGAACCATCTGCATGTCTCTCTGGCAAGAGCCTCATGCATGTGTTAATATGCATTACAATGACATGAAAATATGCAGGGAATTTGGCCCTGCTCGCATTTTAGAAGCTTGAAAGTTTAAACCATGAGCTCAATTCTTTGGCATTTCACTGGGACCGCGTGTAGGAAACAGAAAGGACACTCTGACATTGACCTGATGAGAAAACTGTCCATCAATAGCAGCTGGTCTCTCAGGATACGAATCAAAAACACAAACTCCTGGACTCTGGCTCTGGGATAGCAAGGGAGGGGACGTGACTGTTATTGGACCAAGACGAAGGGGGAGAAGGTCCAACGGGGCTGAAGCCTGCGCCGGACGCCTCTGGAAGACATGTGCGCGGCTCCGAGGAGAGAGAGATGCCGCCCAGTATTTACTCAGGTGGAATAATACACAGCCAAAGCAGTCCAGTGTGTCGTGATAAAACAAAGACGATGCTGAAGAATGTGCTCCATATGTTGCGGAGTGCGGATAAGCATTGGCCTGAATTCCCAGATCGAGTGTCAGTGTTTTGACCATAAAAGGATTCGCTCATCGTCACTCCGGGGGCTAACCTCATTGGCCCAAATGATTTCCTAGTGAACCTTGGTATGGTGCTTAAAGAATAATTATCTTTATATATCATACCTTCCATGTAGCTCAAGGAGTTTTCACACCAAGGCTGGATGTGAGGTAAAAGGGAAACTGCAGGAAGGGATTTCACAGACGAACTAGCGGCATTGCAGAGTCACTTCAAGACGTATTTTAGGATGTTGAGATGACAGTTTCATACATTTTTTTAAAAGCTTGAAGATTTATATCTGAGTATTGTTGTGAAAGACAACGGTTATTCGTCACTGGAGTGTAATATCGGGTCCAAAAATGGACTTTGTCTTTAAAGGCCTTCTGGATGATTGTACATCCATGAGATGGCCCGCCTACATGTCCTGGAAGAGGTTGACAAATCACAACATGGTGGAGCCGGCTGACCAATCAGAGCATACTGGGCGTCATTGGAGAGGGAGGGGCCTTAAAGAGACAGGAGCTTAAACCAAGTGTTTCAGACAGATGTTGTGAAAGAGGAGCTGCAGGAAACTGATGTGTTTACTGAACATTAGAGCATGTAAATTTTGAGTAATAAACCCAATTCAAAATTATGAACCTGAATATAATGAGCATGAGGGAACTTCGTTCTACGGACCATAGAATGACACAAAGGGTGATATTTTTGCTGGCTTGCAGTTGGACTGAGATTGCTTTGATTTGAAGAAAGTGAGCAGATGAATACACGGAAGTGCATTCACATATACTAAGTGGAAAAAACACCAAAGTTCTTTTGGGTCAATGTAAGTTTTTATGGTAAAAACAGAATGTTCTGCATTGCTTGAATTGCTTGGAAATCATGATTTGTGCTCCTCTTCTCCTCTAGATCGCATGTAATGGATACAGCAGCTTAAGTAGTTGTTTAAAAAGATAAATGTCACTCACACACACACACACACACACACACACACACACACACACACACACACACACACACACACACACACACACTGCACCTGCAGCCTCACAAGTGCAGTTCGGTAACACTTGGCTCACTTCCCCGACGGGAGGCCAGGAAGAAGAAGATGGGTCCAGACACAAACCGGAGCAATCTAATCACTGTTTTGGAGGAAAAATCCAGAGGGATGATGTAAGAGAGATGGGACGCAGGAGAAATGTAAACAGAGGCGGAAATGTATGGCTGAGGTGGAACCATCAATAAAACCTCCAGAGGGCTTTCATCTGTGTATTTTTGCACTTTATTTATCCATTATTTGTAATTTAAAAGGTATTTCAGTGACCATATTTCAGAGTGGGGCAGGTTCACGGCAGGACCTGTTACATAAAGTGTTGCTTTTGAGTCCGAGGAGTCTAAAAAACACCACCTGCACATGGCAGGTGCACATTCCTCCAGGGACGAGCCTGAAACCTTTAGGTAGTATTTAACACAGATGTTCGGTCCTCCCCAACATATCACCTGTCTCTTCCTAATACACGGATGGGAGTTTGAGTAAAAACATGCCAAGGGTTCACGGGACTATGAAAAAGTGCAAATGAAAGGAATGTAAAAGATAATATGGCCGTAAATAATGATTGATTGCAGCAATGGATGGTTTCAGCCTCACAGCAGATTGTATTTGAACGTCTGGGGGGAGAAAACCTGAGACCTCGATATGGCGAAGGAAAATATTCAGGCCCATAATACCAACCAAACTCAAGACAATATCTCAGACCTTATGCTACAGTCAACCGGAACTGACTGGATTTAATATCAAGCTTCATTTGTCAATTTTCCCAATTAAATTCTGGTCAGTTCACGTATGTACACAAAGCGATGAATCAAATTTTTGGCAAGAGCAAACTACAAACTCTCCCTTAAACATAATCATAAATACATTTTGACCTTTCTTTTCAAACTTTTGTTGACGCTGGTCAAAATGCTAAACTCTAGGCTTCAAAACGGCAGCTTGCAAAACCCATGGTTGACGCCATGGTGGGTTGGTTTCCCCTGATCTCTGCCTGCTTTGAGGTTGAATCCCTGGAGCTAATATCCCTGATATTCAGTCATCAGTCAATCAGTCATTCTTCAAGTAGTTTAGGAAATTGACGGCAATGCCGCCATTCTTGATTGCGCAAGCAAATGGATTGTCCCATCACAACATGGACGACTACAGCAATAGAAACCCTAATTTTACTACTGCATCTGTATAAACTAGGACAACCAACACTTTAAAAAGCGGTGTTGGACAAATAAAGATGTCCAGGTCATTATTGCTATCAAGAGAAAGGAGGGTGTTGAGGTATATTTTAGTCAGGGGCTACAGACAAAACTAAAAAACTCGTACTTAATAAGGCGCTTGAACCCTGGTTTCATCACTGGAATAAAAACTTTTATCTCATGTTCACATAAAAGTGCAAGAAAATCAATAACCAACATCTCTTGAGTTGTTCTCAGACCCAGCACTGCCTAACTTCAATTGCCTATGAAAGAGCATATGGAAAAGACACAAATAATCCGTTCCTATTCGGCTTCAGTTATGATATATTTCTAGAAAGTCACTGAAATGTCAAGGTTCTCTCGACACATAAGTTAAGGGAATCCCCAGGTTACAGGTTGTTCAGCTGCAGATCTACGGTCCTTCGTTGCCTGCGATTTAAAGGGGATATCAATACAAGACAAAATACGAGACTTCCCTAATACCAAAAGCAAGTAAAGTAATCCCCTGCGGTAATCTGCTCCCTAATAAATCTTCAACTGTGTCCAACATAAGAGCTCTTAAGGACTGGTGACACGAGCGAACGCAGTCGATCCAGACTCCCAGATGGCCTCTGCTTAATGCAAGACTTCCTTTGATTTCCGAGTAGACAGTTTAATGAGATTGCCCGTCTTCCCAGTGGCAAATCAAGCTGACGGATGTTTTGACGGTCCGAAGCTCAAATGTGTTCCCAATGTATTTAGGAAAAGAAATCCTGAGAGATTAGATTAAGTGTATCCGTTTTCATTTGCTCTGAAAATGGTCCAGGAGCCACATTTTTGGGGCGATGTCTCTGGACAATAGCAGCTGTTCACAGGAAGGGGGAGGGGCCCCAGAAAGAAAATCATTACAGCGCGGCTCATCTAGGGCTTTCAGTGGCAAAACCGCGAGGTGAGTCGTGCCACTTGCATTCCGGGATCGGCCTGACGCATTGTGTGATGCGTGATTTCGTGGGTAAACAAACCATCCGCCCTGAAATGGTTTCCAAATGGCCCGCGGCGTGTTCCCACTGGATCTGGCTTTTTGTAACTCATCCAACTAATTATACTTTCATTCAAGAAATGAAAGCTACGTTATTCATAGGAGCTGCATCTTTCTAGATAATTCAAACATGTACGATTAAATTGTGGTCTATTATTATCTCTCAATCGCCATTTATTAGGAAGCTATAAAAGATGATTGTGTACAACATGAGGAGCGGTTAAATCTTTCTCTTCCTCATTCCTTTTCCAAATCCCTCAGTGGCAGATATGGTGCATTGAGAGAAGGGGCACAGCTGCCATGTTGGCTGCGTGGACTAACATAACACATAATGCTCAGGCTATCCACTTTCTTTTTATAGACTAAGACACTACCACACCGTGAAATCGTTTGCGCTCTAATCAGCCAAGAGTAATATTTCACAGTTTCAGTGTTATGGTTCTCTTCTTTGAGACCTGTAAACTGTGAGAAAGTACAGCCCCCAAGTGTTACAGGTCAAAGACAAGAAGAATTGACAGTATAATAGTGAAGAGGTCGTTACAAGTTGCTCAGTTGATCCATTAGGGCGATTCAGGATTTAAGGGTTTATGATTATGTAGACTTAGAGCTAAAATTAAATAACGCTCATTAGCCGATTCTCAAATGTCACAATGGTTGCCCACCCCAGACAAAAGGTCCTTTTTTCTTCCACTTGATAGATGGTCGCAAACTGTTGGGGCCGTATCCCCACCTCCCCGCAACTCTGTGACACCATTCAAGTCAAGGTCATACGATAGCTCTGCAGGACTCTTTCCTTTCTAAAGACTGTCCACCTTGGTCCTGCTGCTTTGAAATCAAACTGGCCATTGTTGTTTTTACTGCCCATGACAAGGACAAAGGACCTGGGCAGCGGACGGACAAACACACACACACACACACACACATGCACACACACGAACACACGGCCTGTAATGCAATAGGGCTGGGAATTCCTCTTTAATTTCAATGCTATACTTGATCTCTGGGCTGCATGACTGACCACCTTATTATCTATAGCGACAGGAGCTTATCAATACAGAACTCACTGGGTCCACAGACCAAAGACAAACACTTCCTTTATGCGGGACGTCCCCTCTGGGCATGAGACACACGGCGCAGGCCCGGCCGGCGAAATTCCACAAGTGAAAAGGGTGGGAGAGCGAAAATCATTTGAACTGAACAGTCAAATTTGGTCCAGAGAAATTGTGAATTCCTCCGAGAGTAAGTGGGAAATATTTCAGGGGATCTGGGGAAACGAGATAAAATGCAATGCTCTAAAATAACTTACATTTATTAATTTAGTTGTCAAACGTCTTTCTCTCCTCAGATTAAAAGTTTTTGTATCCATAGTTTTTTTTTTTAAAAACCCACAGATCTCCATATTACAAAAAGTCAAAGATAGATCATAAAGAGCTGCTAATGTGTTATGTATTTTCATGTTTGCATGAACAAAGAACTCCAAGCTTTTCCATCTCCTGCAGCATATCTGAAATAAAACCTTCATAGTCCCACAGCAAGTAGCTGAACTCTTTTAACACTTTAACCACTGCAACATTAGTATGTGGAACTTGAATATATAACGGAACATGGATGTTAAAGCCAGATACAATATTAGTAAAGGAATATTCCAAAATTTGGTGTGAATTAACATGTTTCACGCGGTTGCGGTAAAACGTATCACCTTGCTCACACCGCTGCTCAACTTGACCACCAGAGACATTTGACTCTTTCTGAGACCATACTGAAAATGTGCAGGACCTCGTGTTATGTAACAGAGACGGAGATTACTGGCCTCAACCCTCTGGCAGACTGAAGAATTTTTAGTTTTGTTTTTCTTAACATACATCCACATACATTTTTTCAAATTGTTTTATGGCTTTATGTATGACACATTAATGAGAACAACAGAACATTAAAATATTTCTTTGAAAAATGTCTGGAGCTGCAACAGTTGATCGATTTGTAATCACCAACTATTTTGATAATCCATTAATCTGTTG
Organism: Scophthalmus maximus; assembly: GCF_022379125.1. NCBI lineage: Eukaryota > Metazoa > Chordata > Actinopteri > Pleuronectiformes > Scophthalmidae > Scophthalmus > Scophthalmus maximus. The sequence continues at coordinate 2,765,820 of NC_061533.1, read as the reverse complement.
AAGTCGTTTTTATGGGGGGAAAAGTTAAAATTCTCGGATTTCAGCTTCTTAAATGTAAATATTTTTTGCTTTCTTTGCACTTCTATGACAGTAAAATGAATATCTTTGGTGTGTGGACAAAACAAAAACATCTTTTTGGGATTTTTGGGAAACAAGATCGATGTTTTTCACCATAAAAACTACATTAATCGACAGATTAATCGATAATGAAAAGAATCGTTAGTTCGACCTTAAAAATTCGATGATTTTTTAAAAATGATTGTTTTGACAGGCTAAACGCGACTCCCTGTGGTTTTGCTCTTTACTGCTGACACAACAAACCGACCTCTGTGATTGGCCTGCTGCTTCAGCACTTTGCCAGGTGCATTGTTTTAATGAAGTTGCCTCTTGTTACCAAGTGACTGACGGCGTAAGTCACTGAATAGGAAACACATTTACTTGCTCCTTGAGGGGGGAGTGAAATTTACTGTCAGAGCACAATGTGATCTTTAGTCGAACAAAATAAAAGTCATTTGATGAAGGTGGAATATATTCTCATCATCAATCATCATGTCATGTGACTTTCTTTTAAAGGGCACCATGAAGAAACCTTGTGTTGATGAAATAATACCGTCACATGTTATGAGTCTAACTTAAGTTATTACATTTGTTAAGTCAATGTGGTTCGGTTGACAGAATATATTCAATATGACACATGATATTTTAATTCACCTTTTGGACAGATTAGCATTAAGTCAAATAATTTCGATTTAAATGGTCTGAAGCTTTACCTGAAGTTTGATGGAAGGTTAGGCCATGGACTAATAAACAATTATTATAAAGATAGTACCGAAACAATAATAATAATTAGAGATATTTTTGAAAATGATGGGGCATTTTCTATGAATTTTAGAACTTTAATAGAAAATAAAACACAGCAGGTTCCGGAAAAATAATCTGTCATGGTCTGTATTGTGATGCAGATGAAATTATCATTTTATTTAAGTCCTTATTAATCTTTTTCATAAACCCAATCTCTGCGTGTATATCAGTTTTATTGGCCTCAGCGCTTCACGTCTGACTGCTTCTGATTCGTGCCCCGTCCCATTGGATCCACATGAGTTTGAAATCAAGCAACTTCACACCGACACCATCAGAGCCTCTCGACAAACAGCTGAAAACAAACAGGGAGCTGGGTGGGTGGTGGTGGCGGCCGCAGCAGCGGCAGCAGCAGCAGCACACCTTCAGTCTCACACGTGAGCCTCCCAAACAATCGACACCCTCAGGCATCCTGAGCAGGTGTGACCTGGATTTGATAAAAAAAAAAACCTTAACTTCTAACCCAGTGCAAATAAAGCCAAAGCTGCCCAGGTGCAGCTTTTGTTTGTGTGTGACTTTTGGCAGCGAGGCAGCTTTCGCAACGTGGGCCAAGGGAGTAAAAAAAAAAGCACAATGAAGGCAAAGGCGCTGAATGCCCTTTACGAGTTCAGCCGAGATAGCGGAGAAGGGCTCCGTCTACAACACGGAGGAGGGCTCACGAGAAAACCCGGAGGAAGAAAATGTATCAACGTCAATATTTTGAATGCAAAATAGACTTCGCTTCCTAATATTTCTATCCTAAAGGGCAGGACACCGGAGGGCATGGGGGGGACAGGGACCGCACACAATGGGAAGACGAGCTCTGTTCATCAAGAGTCATGTCCGCTATCAATCTTTTGTAAACGGGGCATTCGGGGGCAGGACAGAAGAAGACAGACAGGTGTATCAACTGACAGGTGTAATTTCAACCTGACTTGAAAGGCTGAGGAAGACATGAAAGGAGGACAAAAGAGTGCCCACCCCCCCCCCCCCCCCCCCCCGAAACCCCCCTCCCCCGGTGAATGAGGCGGAAGATGACAATGAATATGTCATCCATTTAAAAGGAATGCCAATTACTCAGCTCTGAGTATTTTCTTTTGCTCGACCATTGTGCGGCTAAAATGGATGATTTTCCGCGTCTTTACGATCCTTCACAACAGTAATGAAACCCCTTTATGATGAATTAAGTGGGGTGATACTTGAGACCGTGTCAGCGACAGAGACAGTAAAAAAGTTTAAGATCAAATAAAACTAATTTGCTTCAGCATACCTGAAATAAAACCTTCACAGACACGCTAACGTCGTAGTCCCAGAGCAAGTAGCCTGAACTCATTTTACACTTTAACCACTGCAATGTTAGTTTGTGGAACTTTGAAGGAACCTGGATGTTAAAGCCGGATACAATATTAGTGAAGGAATTGCAAAATTTGGTATGAATTACCATGTTTCACGTGGTTGCGGTAAAAGGTATATAAAAATATTTAGTTTAACATTGTTTAGCCCAAAAAACTCGGAAACCATCCACTCTCTCTCTCATTGGGAATTCTGAGACTATGAATATTCATGATATGCAAATAACACAGGCCCCGCCCACCACAGCTGCTCGCGCTCGGTTGACCGGTGGAAAAATGTGCGCCACTGTCGGCTAGTGGCAACATCGGAGAGATTCAGCCACAAAACTTTCACGAATTGCTAACGCTTACTGTCTGCTGACACACCTGTCGTCCTCTCGTGGATGCTAACTGCTAATGCTAATGCTAACGGTCTGCTGACACACCTGTCGTCCTCTCGTGGATGATAACTGCTAATGCTAACGCTAACTGTCTGCTGACACAGCTGTCGTCCTCATGATTCGCTGCCTCTGCTGCACTGGAAGTTTCCAGTTTCTTTCCCTCACATTTTCATATTCGACAACGACTGGTTTTCTGTATTTGTGATGTACCAAATCTAGCTTGAACAAGATTCGTTTGGAATGAAACAAAAATCTCCTCCTCCAGGAGAAGAATATGAAAACACCTCTTTAGTGAAAACATGTGGTCAGATACAAGTCCCCAAAGTCAATGTCAGAGGAAAGAAACAGAAGAAAAACACTTTTTTGAGTGGAGGGGGACTTTAAAAGGAACTTGCTGGTTAAAGCATGCGAGATAAAATGACTTAAATGCCTAAAATAACAACAACGTGTAAAACATAAAATGTATTGGGGGGGGTAAGAAATGGAAAACACTTGTAGGAACGACGGCTGCTTTGCATTAGAGCAGATATGAGGAGCTGGAATGTGTTAGCGCGACTGATCCTCGGGTTCGAGGAGGGTGGCAGATAGGAGCTGGAGTCATGTGTGACAAAGGTTTAACAGCGTCAGAGATACCTTCATGACGCTGGGTGGTCTTATTATTGGACCTTATGGAGGATTAGTGGCAGTAATATGACACGTTCACGAAGAGGATTCAGATAACGGGGGGGGGAATCCAAACTGCACACAACGTCCTCATACTGCTATGGAAGAGTATTAGGGCCAGGCATAAGAAATTTATTTTACATTTCGAGAATAAAGACGAAATGTTCAGATTAAAGTTGAAATAGCCCTAAACGGCCGTGTTGTGGTACCAGTTCAGCTGTCACACATCCACATTAACTAATATTAGCAAAACTACGCTAGCTTCACTAACAGCACGGCTCCCAAAATTCATTAACGGTTGTTTGCAATCGAACGTTATATCGTGTCAGGACACAAGTTGATGTTCATGTGCAAACACCCGTTGTCACCGCATCGTCTCTTCCAGATTCAGCCTGTCAATAATAATATTGCAACTTTCCAACTTGGTTAGCAGCTAGCGTAAGCTTAGCAAACTGGCTAACAAAACATCAACATCCGGTTGTGTGGTTGCTGCTAAAAAGTGCTTCCAGGTCACAATTTATCTTCTCAATCAACCGCAATCGACCCAGCCACTATCTACTAGCTAGTAGCTACTGTTGGATGCTATCTAAGATCGTGCTATTTGTTTATATCTCGTTGTAACTCGTCAGTTATTAAACTTATAGATCATGTTAAGCTTATGTGATGCTTTTATATCACTTTAAAGAGAACACCGGTACCATGGACCTGGCAAAAATGTCAATCACATGTTTCGACTTTATTCTTGAAATAGTATTTCAACTTTATTGCCGCTATTTCGATTTTTTTCTCGAAATAGTTTTCAACTTTTTTCTCAAAAAAGTATTTCAACTTCATTCTTGAATTGCAAGATGAACAAAAATCTTCCTCCTCTCATTTTTTTCCTTATGCCTGGTCCTAATACAAATTTGATATACTGCATATGTATGTATGCCAATACTAAGTGTAGCAAATGTATAAATACCACATGCATCAATGCATACCTGCAAATTTGAGTTAAAATGTTTTTTTGTTTTTTTTAAGATGCACAAATGGATGGTTGAGTGCGGATGAAACGAGGTGTGAGCGAACATGTGTTTTACATGTGCAAATGTTGTCTGGAATACATCTGCGTAATGTAAATATACCAACGAGGTCAAGCCTCGTCAAACCGTATTAAGTTTAGCGGTTACTTAAACAGTTTCAAAGGCAGGAGGTATTAAGTGCACAAATGTGGGTTCAATTTTAAAACAGAGCGCGCGGCTCGGACGAAAATAAACATCATCCCGATCCAATTTTTGTTCAGCAAAGGAAGCTCTTAAGAGATGGAAAAAAATAAGAGGTGAGCTGGGAAAAATATTGTGTCAGCAAAACGATGTTGTTGAGACACAATTTTGATATATTGGTATATTAAAGATGCAGTCATATCTCTTGAAAAGACCGACTGGCGAAGAGACAGTGGGGCTTTTTGCATCGGTACTGTTTACACAGTGAACATCCAGTGGGGGGGGGGGGGCTTCTGGTGTTACTACCTCTGCTCCCCCTCCCAGCACTTCATGTGATCTCATAATTGCAAATCCCAGGGGTGCAGGTAAATGGAGGTCAAACAAAACTCCCTTTTTTTTGGAAGTGAATCATTTCAGGCGTGTCAACACCAACACTCCCTGCAGACCGGTGACTACGTTTTCCTCGAACCGGACACATTCCATTCATTTATATAGCGAAAGTAGACGCGGAGGATGGTGTTAAATATGATAGTTTGTAGTAAAAATATTCAGCTTCATGGTCAGAGGTTAAAATCTCTCCCAAGTGCCTCCCAAGTTTAATTAGGCATGCAGGTTTAAAACCCTCCATGGGCTCAGGGATCCCAATTTCTCTACTTTCTTTAACTTCATCAATACATTCAGTGTATGTTCCTACGAGTAGGTTCAGGTGGCAGCAAGCTGTGAGAGTTTTCCCAAAGGCCACGTGTGTCCCAGACCTCCTCCGACTCTGGAGTGATCGTATCTCAAATCTGTCCTTGGATGCTTTCGCAATTTGAACTCAAGAGCTGTCGAACTTGTGATCGGATCACCCGGGACAGATGTGAATGGGGGGGGTTAAAAATTCCTTCCAGGACACTTTTTTAATCGAGCTCTTCCTGGGAAATTCCTAGGCATTTTCAGGCCTTGGGGTCGGCTCCAAGGTGGATGTGTCACCGAACCCCCTCAGCTGAAGAAGTTCTATTCCAAAGGGCCGACAATAGATTTGGTGGAAGAATATTGATTTCTGCCGCTTATATTTGATTCTCCTTGTTTCTTTCATTTTTGGAGCATACGCAAAGTTCCACCTGCGATGCCCTCGTCATTGCACACGTTGCAACGATACGCTTTCCGATCTTACCCTCGCTCTGGAACAAGACCTAATAGACAATTTAATTGGGGTCGTGACTCGAACCCGAACTCAATTTGGCAGCGCCAGTGTTTGCTGGAGGTCATGATCTGATGAGACTCTTTACTTATCAGCTGCACCTGGACCGTCTGTCCACGCAACCACAAACAAGAGTCTGTGACGAAGCGTTTGCAGGGTGGAGAAACACCTACATTGTCATAAGACTTCTCCAAGCCCACTAAGCAAACGTGGAGTCAATGGGAAACCCCCACCTCCAGGCAACATTAAAGGAGCTGTTGCGTGCCTCCCACGTTACCACTGCAAAGCTTTTAGCTCCCCCTCAGCTGCCTCTGCCGGAGACATGGGCGAAGGAATCCCACTCTCCCCAGATTCAGCCGAGTATTTTCAAGAAGGCTGAGTTGGTGCAAGGTTAGACAAAGTAGATCTAGTAGGAGTGAGTCATAAATGCTCCTCAGATTGGTAAAACCCCTGCAGGCTTGTGCCCGGCACCTCGGGTGAGCCCTCTGTATGGAAATTATTTAGGTGGTTCAATCAGAAAAAACACACATAGAACGAGGTATAGATGTAAACAGTGTTTTGTGGATGGGAGAAGGGCGGGCAGCTGGCTCTCATGGTCTTTTGGAGTAGGGAATGGGGGGGCATTTCCACTCCACTTGACACAGTATGGATTTTGTTCCCAAACTAATGGAATTGCAGAAATATGAGGGGAATCCCATTACGTAGCAATTGGGAGTGCTGTAATAATGTACTCACAGTCATTTTCCCACTGCGGTTGGCCTCCTCGCGCTCTGCCAGCGCTCTCAGGAAGTTATCTTTGAGTTCCTTTCCTGCACTTGCCAGTGTCCTGGAAAAGACAACATGCAAACGATTTGAAATGTTTCTCTTAACCTGATGGGGGAAAAAAAAGAAGTCACATGAAGAGTTAAAGGTCCCCTGATATACTGCAGCTTCAGCTCACTCTGTCCCATCTCTAAACAATATTCCTAATTCAAACGGACTGGGTAACATTTTTTTAAAAATCTGCTTGAACATACAGAAGAAAGTCGTTTTCCTTTCCATGTCTCTGGGGCTTTCCTGGCTATTTGCCAGGGATTCATTAAAATGTATGATTAATTAAGTATTTAAATACGTTTACGTGCGAGACGTAAAAGACAGTGAGCATGACATGCAGTCAAGAGACTCAGCGCCAGCTTCTAATGTGTCAGTGCACAGCACTTCCCCGAACCTGCCAAGCTCCCAGGACACTCCCGAATACTCCAAATACCATTTCTCGACAGAAATGATCACGAATGTGGTTGAGAAAGTCAAAGTTTTAACTCTGAAAACTACCACACAAAAAAAAATCACGATGAGTGTCTAAATGTCACAGCTGTGTTTGCTCATTTCACAATGCAGTGTAATATGGATCATATCAGAGTTTAATGACTTTATATGAAACTTTTTACTCTCTAGGCTGGCCTGTTTCCATGGAAACAGGGTTCTGGCACACACACGAGTGTATCCACACCTGTAAAAACATTGGCACTAATATTTGAACAGTTAACACTGCAGTACGAGCAACAGAACTCTGGCGCACATCCAGGATTGACTGTGCAAAACTTTCAGATACACACACACACACACACATACACAGGTCAACGTCCAAAAAGGCCGTAAACAGGTCATTGGTGACCTCTCAGTTGTGGTTAGGAAGTCAGGGGAAGGAAAAGCAGTAAAGAGAAATTGCAGGAAGGCCGGTTCGCTGAAGTTACAGTTACAGTTACAGTGGAAATAAACATTGTTTTGATGACTTCTGAAAAGATCATCTGTACTGAAAATGCCTTCCCCCCATGTGCATCAATCAGTTACACTGGAATCATGAACTGGGATGAAATATGTGTATCTTTAGTGTGACCTAATTTAAAGGGGGAGCAGGTAAGATTGTTTTTTGTAGATTTTTTGACCACACTGGTCGGGGCTCGAACCCGACGCGCTGACTACAAGGCCAAAATCCCTGAGTCGTAGCGTCTGTCCCTAGCAGGTCTCTTAAAGAGGCAGTAAGCGATTTAGGAGAAAGCTTGTTTCTCTCCTTGTTGTTGTTGTACCGCTCTGGCCGGGTCGCAAACCCCAAACCTTGGGTAGGGGAGTCCAACGCACCTGTTGCTAGCACATCTCTTAAGGTGTCGGGGAGAGATATTTACAAACTGCACACACAGTGTTGTGAGGTGCGGTCCGCACACACAGAACGGACAGCTAACGGACCGTGAGGAAATATTTGCAGATTTTTACCAAAAGTTTATTGGATTAAAATTGCTTTCTGCCCCTTTAATTGTCTTGCTCAAGAAGTAATACTAGCCACCTCTCGTATTTCTTCTACATTAGAGCGGATACAATATTTCAGTCTGTGTACCAAAACACCAAAGCTAAATGTTTTTCCATACCACGGAAATATTCACATGCTGTTCTACAAAGATGGAAGCTGGGCAGTAACATTGCCCAAATAAAACTGGAAGAGTATTCCTCCACCAAGGCCCAACGGTCCCCTTAAATCCAATCAAGCCGCAACCAAATTGCACAAGTCATAGATGTCAGTCCACGAAATACGCCTGATTTTGTTCATCAAGTTCCATTAATTATTCCCTGGGCAATCCCCTATCTCACAATGTTAAAGAAAGTAATTGTCCGGATCCCTGTCAAAATTTATTGGGTTCTTTCTTGGCCCGTGTCCCATCCCCTTCTTGGAAAACCTGCCGACAAAACAAACAACCAAACTAATCAGGGATAATCTGATCAGAGAGTAGATAGTTGTTGCTACAGACACATTTTCTTCTGTACCTAAAAAGGTATAAAGGTTCAGCACACGGACACAGGAGCTGTGAATAAGAGAGTAAAAAGAAATAATCCTCAAAACACCTGCAAGTTTGAACCAGCAGTCCTCTGGTTATAAATCTGTTCCATTCATTTTAACATTACTGCTGAATATTCACTATTACTGCATCCAGCTCTGTCTGCAGCTGCGGCCAACAAGAAGACAAGTTCGGTTATATTTTACACTAATGGCTCTTCGGATCCACTTTCCATTCCAAAAGCACCTCCAGAAGCCCCCGACAGCCACAACAGCCTCGGACAAACAGCCAATTCCTGCTCTTAGTGTATAGCAGCTCACCGTTGCGGTGAAAAGAGGACTCAGAATCTGCATGTATGTATTTACTAGAATTTGGAAAAAGGATGGTAATTTATACGAGTCGTTTGGACCGTGCCCACGCAGAGAAAGTCTTGGTGGAATCTCACAGCGGTAAAAGTGCCGGGACAGCACATATTTGGAGGTTGGAACCTCACTCCGTCTCCTGAGTGAGTGAAGGATTGCTGCTGGGTCAAGGGGGCCGAGGCCCCAAAGTAAACACAGGTGTTGAGGAGGCAAGTGACTGGGGTTACCCCCATCCAGTAGCTAAAGCAACACACACAGTCACGGAGAGTGAATAATACTTGGGCAAAACACACGGGCCGCTGCGAGTCTGAGTTTCCTGTCAATTAACAAATTTCTTATCAAGCCTCATTTAGGAGGCATAACAAGAGTTGCACTATTAAATGATGGTTATTAGTGGCTAATGACTGGGTATTAAGCAGAACTGTGATCAAGACCAGCGTCTTGTTTTTGGATTGTGGTCAAGGCAGGTGGGCCCCGGGCCTGGAAGGGATCTGAACAGTCTTCGTCTGGCTAGTTGAAACATCCGACTAAGTTCCCCTGAAATTATTTTACATTAAAATAAATATACGTGCTGTTAAAAATGTGGCTCTGGATTCTTTAGCTCTCCGAGCTCTGGATTTCAACATCTGTCTCCTCACCAAAGAAAGACAACACAATTGGTCGGTTTTTAGAAATGCTTCCGACAAGTTTTTTCTCACAAGCGACATTTTGCCAAGATTTAAACAGCAAAACTTAATCTGTTTTTTTAAAAATTAAAAACAAAGAGGCAGTGGCTCTAGCACAGATACAAAACTTAGACTGTGAAATAAAGCCGCGGTATCGAGGTCCGATCACAAGTCAGTCTCGTTTCGCCCATTTTTTACAGCATCAATAAGTTATTAAAACAATTTCTACCATTTGCTAACCCTATCTGCTAATATGGAGGAGGCTGCATTTTGAATGATCTATCCTGCAGCTGGCCACTAGGGGACGATCGCTAAGCCTTCATGTCGTCCATCTTTATTTATATATACAGTCTATGGTCGAGGGTCGAGCTCTTGGGGACAATGAAACATAATCCATGCAGGAAGTCGAGCTGGAGTAAAATGGACAACGTAGCTGTTGAGTTTTAAAATACCAAGAAAAATGTATTTTAGAATATATATCATAATTTAGCTGTAGAGAGACGCACTGAGTAAATACTGTAACTTGTTTCACTTACTACAAATAGCACAACCGGAAAAAATCAATCAACGTGTCCCTTGATTGTCAAGAAACTCCCCGTTCACCGTAATAAAGTAATTTATTATTTTAATAAAGTAATAAAGACTAGAGTTGATGTGACGCTTTGTCCGCCTCTGTTGGGGGTGAACAGCTGTTGCTGCGCAGCGAAATTTCCTTCCGAGTGTGTTTACACGTGTGTAAACACGGTGTTACAGTGAAACTAGCTCAGCCATACCACAACCAGGGGCCTTCTTCCTGGACCCGTAAGCCTCCGAAACTGATGTTGTAAACTCAGTAATCACCGACCCTCTCTGACGGCTCGCGTACAGTCTAATGAACAATCCTCCGCCGCTTCACTTGACATTGTAAAGTGACACCTCACAGATTCATGGCCTGTAAATCAAACGAGTTTACTACTTCATTTGGACGTTTCTTGTATTTACTATAGTTTATTATCGAGGTTAAGAAGCAGCTTCTCAACAGCTGCTCAGTTCTTAGGAGCATTTCCACTTCAAAATCTGTTTCGCATTCTCAATTCATGCATTGTTAAATTATGTTTTTTTTGTGGGGAAAAGGTGTAATATTTAAATATCCTATTGTTTGCTTCTACAACATAAAAAAATCTAAATATGAGTGTTTGAGGGCTATTTTTAACAGGGTGGACACGACCGCGTAAAACTTGGTTCCGCTTGCACTTTCACCTTTTTCTCTAAGTGCCTGCTGTTCATGTGTTTACCACTAAATATAGTCACATCCGTCACCTTCCAAAGTGTGTTAAGCCCCGAGTGTCACTGACCCGCAGCCCTAAACAATGATTCGTCTCTCTGCTGCACTCGAGGACAGATTCATTATCTGTTTGCACAGCTGAAAGGGGGGCAACGGCGACAGACGAGTTGAATAATGTTGATTGTCGTGTAAAGACGCTGCGTGTCGAGATCTGGGTTGTATCACACATGAAGTGAACGGTCAGCTCATCTAGTCAACACGTACGGGTCGAATCGTTGTGTTTGGCGCATCTCCGAAACGAAAAGGCTCGTCAGCATCGGTTGGTACCGACCAGCAGTGGTCTGAGGAGGAATAGTGGTCCAAGAACACTGACGTATGAGAGTAAAGAAGGCCGTTTTGTCCAGTCGGAACCAACAGCGGGGAATACTTTGGCACAAGTCGCAGAAGGTGTTTATGATTGTTACCAGGGGAATGTGCCATGTGGCGCTCCGTAGCTGCCATAGGCAGAATATAAAGATCGACGTTCCTCCTGTTGTACAAGAATGACGCCAGAGTCTGTGATGTAGATACCGTGGAGCAGAGCCGCAGTATCGAGGTTCGGCCGATACACATGATCGACCAATCGCGAGCCAGTCTCAGCCACATCTCCGCCCGCTTTTAAAGCATCAAATAACTAATTCAAATCAAACTTCCCGGAAACATGAACACTTTACATGAACATACGTCAGTGTGGTAAGAACTACCAAAGATTGATTTAATGTCCACGCTGATTTTTTTAAGTTTGGTCCATGTCCCATCTACTAACATGGAGGAGGCGGGTTTTATGAACTGTGCTGCAGCCAGCCACCAGGGGGCGATCATAATGATTTGGCTTCACTTTTGGGAGCTGCCATGTCGTCCATCTTTAAAAACACTGGGAGACCAGTGAGAGTGCGAATGCTGCTTATGAGGTTTAAATCATCGGTGTAAACTTATGGCAGGGAAAAGTTAAGAAATTCAACATACCGCAACAATGTGCAATATGATAAATTTCATCACCAGTGCCAATCGAATGTGATCTGTACGAAGCTGCGTCCTCTTTCACACATGCCAACATTTGCAACGGCGTAATTCCCAGCATGCACGCCATTAACATTTCTCTAAGGACCGGGGGCCTTGCATTCCTTCTTAATTCGGAGAGCGTTCGTTTTGCAAATAAATATTCAGCAACTGCGCAGAAGGTGGTTTTTTTCGGAGAGATTTTCATTTCACGGCGGGTGAAGGATGTCGAGCTTTGAAATAATTTCTCTCTTTTATTCCCGAAGCAGACTGACTGATTGAAGCTTTCATTAGCCCGCAGCTCTCGACGGTACGACAGATGGGAACATTCAATGATACAGTGATTTCTCGAGAAACAACACGTACTGTACCAGAATATTTTTTTCCCCCCCGAGTGCCTGGGAAAATTAATCTTATGGAAAATATTATTTTGGGCCTGTGGACTTCGGGGGAAATTCCACACAGCATGACAATTTACTTTATTTTGGGTCTTTTTCTGAAATCCTCTGTCACCTCTGATTACAATGAGCCGAATGTATCAGTTACACATGTGCTACGCATGATATTCTACCTGAGTTTTCTTTGTGTATTGTGGCCACATTGGCTTTCGGAGGGAGGGGGGGGTGCGAGCGTGGATCAAAGGAATCATTGTCATCTTTTTCACACTGGCTCCTTTTTTTTTTAGGCTACTTTCCATTTTGGGGGAAGACGCAGCGCAAAGGATTGATAATGTCGTCCAAACAGATGATTCACGCTCATGTTTTTAAGTGGAATCTGGTGAGTGGATTGATTCGGAATGAGCCGCGGGGGAACAGTCAACGTTTTCGAGAGGATGATCTTGAAAGTCCTGAAAGGAGAGAACGAGCGGAATCGTTGTCCGTCTCACACGTGTGTGCGGTTTCCCTCTCGTCAGTTAAGGCAACACACACGAAAATCATTCCAAAGCACTTATTTCAAGTGCTGATTAGCAAAGAATGGAGTCGCGCTCGCTCTCCAGAATTAGTTTTTCTTAAAACAAGGTGGCAATCATTCCGCCGGACAAATTAGAGACCCTTGGCCTCAGGGGGAAACCTCGCCTCGGGGCCACTCGATCCGTGACACTCATCCTCCTTCGGCAGCACTTAGAAAAGTACAAAGGGGAAGATGACTGTGTGGTCTGGTGGCCCGATGGGAGACGCTATACGATGTGGAAACCACTTCCTCCCCCTTTATCGGGGGCACTTAGCCGTAATGTATTGGCTGTGGGTGAAATCAAGGCGAGTTCCCAAACATCAGAATCAACATCGTACAAACGTGTCTGTTTCCCTAAATGACCTGGGACATATACTATTGGTGCTTGCGTGTATTATTTCAGCTTCAATGAGCTAAAGGAAGTGAGATACGAACAGGGCTGTAATAAACACAGGTTCAGCTTTATTACCACTGGGACACGTTCTAATGCACATGCAGGAGTCCCGAAACGCCCCCAAGGATCATTAGTGGGGTCAATCCAGGAATGTTTCAATCGTAATGTGGCCGATCGAAGTCTGTTTGTCCAGTGAGAGCTTTCGTTTTACGACTGGACATTGATTAAAAGTATTAGACTTCCAGTTTGACTTAAATCTGGTATTAACCAGCAATATGTTTGTGGATTATCTTATCAATATCAGCGTTTTATCTTCTGAGAACTTGTCTTGACGTCACCCCGAGGAGCCGTTTGCTCGAATGCACATTAAACGGTCTTTGCGCTGCCAGTTCCCCGGAATGAAGTCTGCGTAGTGTCCGATTGATCTGATGCAAGAATAGAGCCGGTAAATGGCCAAAGACTTCACAGAGACCAAGGCAGCGAGAGCGTTGAATACATTTCTAAACGGACTCCCGTAAGCTCGCTCGTTTACCCGTCACCTAAACCGAACAGATGGTTTCAAGTAGGCGAGAACACATCTCGAAAAACGCCGGACAATATCCAGAGGATCAGGTCCAGACGTCGTCTGGTGCATGAAGGACAAAAGCTGTAAACTCGGGCACAACACACACTGAAAGTCCCAAAGCTATTGATCCTACCAGACCACATCTTGACAACATCCCCAGGAACAGCACGAAGACCTTGAGCGGTGGATTGTTTCGTCAAAATAAATCATAATATTTCTCGGTGGCTTCCATTAATCGTTAATGTGAAATATTAAATAAGAAATGACTTCTAAGCGGCGGAAACGTCCAGGCCAAAACATCAGCTTGTTCTTTATTATGTGCTGCGCCAGCTGGGTTGGTGTACGAACTGCGTGTGTGTGCCGGGCAGCGGGACGTGGCGGTGGCGAGTTCTCAAGCCTGGCGGGGACGTGAGGCGCTGGACGAAAAAGCCTCGCGGGGGAGAGCTCCGGATCGACGCACCCATCCAAAATCACAAAGTGCAAAGACGGCAATTGGCTTGACAGCCAGTGTAATGGAGACTGCGAAAACCCCCGTCGCCCGAGGGCCCGCGCCAGAGGCGCAGAGTGGCAGGGGTTTGGCTCGCCGGGATCCGCGTTGCGAGCCGCTCGTGTCAGTCACATGCACAATCTTATTTTCACACAGCATCTGGAGGTCCCAGTCCAGGGTGAAATCCATGCGCTGTGCGTGTGTCGCGGCACCGGTTTTACTTGGCACGGCGAGTGATGGCTCACTTTTAATAAAGAGCCCCGAGAGTCGGGAGCGCGGAGAATTCTTGAGGCGGACTGTGAAAACGTTGCAGCACAATGGACAATGAGCGCGGCTGTGGTTTTGGACTGTGGGGAGATCGCGGGGAGCCTGATGGAAACCTTTCGCAGCGCCGCCGTGAGCACGCGAGGTCAGGACATGTGCTGACACCGACTTCTGGGCCCGAGCCAGGAGCCGGAGCAGACAGGAAGCAGAGGCCTCTCATCTCCCCTTCTCCTCGTGTTTGTCTCCCAGTCTCTGGATCAAATGTTTCTTTTTTTCTTACTCGAGATAAAGTGCAGGACTTTCGGTTTTGAATTAAACGGAAGACGGTTTCCAACATCTGGCAGTTTGAGAAGTGTAAGATACGTCTAACGTCCTGTGGAAATCCAAGCCCACCTCCGTAATCTGCTCTATCTCGCTTCTTGAATGATATAGAATTAAAACAGCCCTTCTCAGATCAACCCTCATGTTACCGTCAAATTGACTAACATCGTTCATCCTCGGGGTCAATTTGACCGCAGCCATTTAAACCTCTAGAGAACTTATTATAGTCAAAACTTTAACCCAAGTTGAGGTAGTTAATGCTTCTTTGTTGACCAGAATGCCCTTTAATGTGACTATGGAAATAGTGAGTTAAATATTTATACTTCTTGTATGTTTTACAAATTGGCACGGATGCGTACAATATGTGTACAGGACATTGAAAACATACGATCATGTTAATTATATTTTAACCACCAAATTAGGAAAAGTCATTAAATATGGAGCAAAAAATATTCATGCCAACTATTTATTCAGAGGCGTTAAACATTGAACGGGGTCAAAGATTCCGCTTCCAACATTTTAGCACATGACTACATATGTCCAGGTTAGATAACAACTACACGGGAATGTTGTACTCTCAAAAAAACAGGAAAGCTTCCCGGCTCAAGACTCGTCTTAACAAATCGGTGTATTTTCACCAGCTTGAAATTTTATCCACGACTTCAAAAAACCAGAACCCGCCACTTGTTGATTCCGACCCTTCCATCTGGTTTCTCTACAACCACACAACCACACAGCTGACTCATTCAAGTTCCCTTTTCCTTCTCTCCCCAATCACGTATTGGATTTCACTTACGTCTGATGAGAGCAACAGGTCTTTTGTTTGGTCTTTATGTGATGTGCCGGCAGAAGGCAAGCCGACCCCCTCCCCTCTTTTCCTCTTTCGCAGCCGAGCTGTCAGGAGGAGCGCGTTGTCCCTCAGAGCGAGACAGGCCAACAACAGGGCAACATCTGATTAGCATTCACTGCGCTATCTCCCCTCCCTCGGTATTTTATTACCACAGGTGCGGGGGCATTCATTGATCAGATGCACGCTACAGGCGAAGGTTTTGCCCCTAATTGAAAACAGCTCTATTTATACACCTGCAGGCACTAAAGGTCTCCAAGAGCGCGGGGAGGTTGAAGAAGAAGAGAAAGGGAAGGGAAGGAAGGGGGGGTGGAGAGGAAAAACACAAAGCAGTGACGGAACGGTGAAAAAAGACAGAAGAGAGAAGGCATTTCTAAAACCGCATGGCCGCCGAGCAAAGGTGTGAAAGTCTTTAGGTGAAGTAAATGCCTAGTTATTCCTACAACGTGACTTTGTTAATTTGGATGGATCCATTTTTTTGACGACGTACGATTTGGCTTGTTTACCGTACAGCTGTCGGCCTTTCTTTCCTTTCTTTTCTTTTCTGGTCCGAACACTGTACTGATTGTGCTCAGCTTCACTTCGCAGGTGGTATATTGCATCCCGGGGCCCAGTGTTTTCACAGTGTGACCATAACAGGAGGTCAGGGGGGGTCACAGTTTGGTGGAAGGCCAATCAGAAAAACCACAGAGGAAAAAGAGCGATCTGCATTTAGACAGAGAGAATTGGGGGGTGGGGGGGGGGGGGCTCACAGCTCAAACTAACCTCCTGTGATGGAAAAAATCTGCAAATGTTGTGGGGGGGGGGGGTTCTTCTCCTGTCTTGTCAACCTCTTTTGCAGGATTTCACATTTTCAAGGGCGGAAAACAAATAAGAGGGATTAATCAGTTCCAAAACATTTTTGCTCACCCGTAGGTTGTGAAGTCTTGAAGCAATAATCCAAACAGCAGGTGAAATATAATAAATGTCTTTACTTCCCTCTCTCTGGTCACATAGTGAGTGACACAAGTGTGAACCAAACCTACGAATTGAGATTCAATTTTAACCTGACTAAAATGTCTGCTCTGCTAGCGAGGCGGGATCGGGCACTCCCGTCGTTCTGTCGGATGAGTTTCCGACATGTTCGTAATTTTGGTCGGCCATCTTGATTCTTTCTCACATCTGTTCCTGTAAAGACTGTATAGACTGTAAACAATGAATGGGCGTAGTTAAAAAATGAAGCCAATGCCGAAGTGCCTGAGGCCTGTATTCTCTGGAATCACCAGCAGAGGGCGACTCCGCAGGTTGCGAAAAGAAGTCCGTCACATGAACAGGAAACACATTCCTCCTTCGACGTAGCAGAGAAAAATATCGCTGGTTCTTTTTTTCTCTTGTTAGCATCGTGAAAGTGAACAAATTTTGATTTTGATAATAAAAAAATATCTTAAACTACTTCTGAAACAATGAATTTTTTTATTCACTATATTTATTTTGATAGTAGTGTGGATGCAGCACCTTTTGTTTGAGCCTAAAGGCGGTCAACATTATATTGTTATAAATGCAATTATGTTTGAAATGTTATTTTGGTCTACTGTGGTGAATCCACTATAAACTACAGCTGTGGTTGCAAACCACTCGGAGTGTTCCTTTAAAAGAATCAGTCGGACATGGATGTTGTCAACGTGGTGCATGTCACCCCCCCCCCCGTATCCCAAACAAAGTCGTGATACACACAAACACGCCGGAGGGGTCGCGGCCTTTTGAAACGATGTCCGCGTGGATGTAGATGCTGGAAACAGGCTTCCGACTTCTGTGTGTGTGTGTGTGTGTATAACATCCCAGTTGTTCCCGTACAACATTTCCCTGGATCCTGCTGGGACCAGATGAAAGGCTCCCTGGCCTAATATCATCGGAGCTACAGGTGTGGAGGCTCCCGTTTCACCAGTGTCACTGATGTTCACAGGAGGGGGGGGGGGCACACGTTTGGATGAGCATCTGAGGGTTCGATCAAATGCAACACCTAGCAGGTAAATGTCTGGGTGCTCCGCAGTCAGAGTGTGTGTGTGTGTGTGTGTGTGTGTGTGTGTGTGTGTGTGTGTGTGTGTGTGAGAACGGGTCTTTTTTTGGAGTCTGTCCCGGCTCGTCATCAAAGGAGACGCCACGACCACATGGCTTTATCGAGGATCTGTGTGATGACTTTCCTCCGGTGGGGGCAGTTTACAGAAGAACTGGGGTTTGTAGTTCTGTCATTCGGCTTGTTTACGTTCAAACCGGTTTTGATGTGAATTGAGAGGGAACGGGCCCTCGAGTCGTTCAAAGACTTTGTTCGTACAGGACGCCGACTCGGATGAGTTGCTCCCGTTTATCCCATCTTTTGTGGAAAAGGCAATATGCCGGTTTCTTTGTAGCGTACGACGTGTGATCTTGGGGTTTTGGTCTCTTTGTGCAGCCACAACACCCAGGTGGCAACACACCGTCACGCCACGTCACCCGCTGCCGTTTCCAAGCCTCGAGTCTTTTTCGCATTTTGACCAGCGCCATGTTGGGGTTTTTTATAATAGGGGGTGTGGTCTGACTGAAGTCCAAGTCACAAGGAGGAGTCTGTGTCAAGTCCCCATTACCTGAGTCTGAGTCTCACAAGGTTGAATTTGATGTGAAATCTGTAAAAACAAAGCCCGCGGTTCAGAGCGTCTCTTTAGCGCTGAGTGTTACTGACATTATTTACATGAATCTTGCACAAAATTGCTATTACACAAAAAAATAAAAAAATGTAATCTCCTAGCCGGTGTTTTACTCAACAACAGTCTGATTGTTGATCAAAGTTCACCAGAACTATTTTTTAATGCGCCCAACAGAAGCAGAATTTAAGAAAAGGATCATTTGTGTCAAGGCCACATTTTTTTTGCCATATCTTTTGACAACGGGAGATAAAGAGGAGATCGAGACAGTGAAAAAATCTGCTGGCTTCCGCCACCGCTCATCTAAAATATCATTTTTTCACAATGAATGAGAAGTCAATACAAAGAACCACAGAGGTCGAGGCCAGAACTCCTATTCTCTTCGCCACAGACACGATTGATTCCAAAAATCTGACCACATTTAAACAACACGGCCAAACTTTTTAGACATTTTCAGAAGACAACACACTGATATTTTACTAAATGGTGCCTGGTGCCTCTGGTGGTTCTTGCACGTCGTGCAGACCACACCTCACAGTGAGCGTGGTGGTGGTGGTGGGCTGGTGAGACTCACACTGGCCGGCTCCTGTTGTACAAGGCGTTGCTCCTCGCGGCCTCCGCAGCCTGCGCCGCCGCCTTCTTCTCCTCGAATTCCTCCCTGCTGAGCACCGTGCCCTTGTGGCCGTGCTCGACCAGCTTACGGGCCAAGTCCCTGCTCTGCCAGAGACAAGAGAGGGAGACAGGTCAGTCAGGGTGAGGGAGACGGGTCAGTCGTGGAGAGGGAGACGGGTCAGTCCGGGGAGAGGGAGACGGGTCAGTCCGGGGAGAGGGAGACGAGGGAGACGAGGAGAGCAGTCAGTCGGGGAGAGGGAGACGGGTCAGTCGTGGAGAGGGAGACGGGTCAGTCCGGGGAGAGGGAGACGGGTCAGTCCGGGGAGAGGGAGACGAGGGAGACGAGGAGAGCAGTCAGTCGGGGAGAGGGAGACGGGTCAGTCGTGGAGAGGGAGACGGGTCAGTCCGGGGAGAGGGAGACGGGTCAGTCCGGGGAGAGGGAGACGAGGGAGACGAGGAGAGGAGTCAGTCGGGGAGAGGGAGACGGGTCAGTCCGGGGAGAGGGAGACGGGTCAGTCCGGGGAGAGGGAGACGAGGGAGACGAGGAGAGGAGTCAGTCGGGGAGAGGGAGACGGGTCAGTCGGGGAGAGGGAGACAGGTCAGTCCGGGGAGAGGGAGATGGGTCAGTAGGGGGGAGAGAGACTGGTCAGTCGGGGAGAGGGAGATGGGTCAGTCCGGGGAGAGGGAGACGGGTCAGTCCGGGGAGAGGGAGACGGGCCAGGAGGGGGGAGAGAGACTGGTCAGTCGGGGAGAGGGAGACAGGTCAGTCGGGGAGAGGAGTCAGTCGGGGAGAGGGAGACGGGTCAGTCGGGGAGAGGGAGACAGGTCAGTCCGGGGAGAGGGAGACGGGTCAGTAGGGGGGAGAGAGACTGGTCAGTCTGGGAGAGGGAGACGGGTCAGTCGGGGAGAAGGAGACGGGTCAGTCCAGGGATAGGGAGACGGGTCAGTCCGGGGGGAGGGATACGAGTCAGTCGGGGAGGAGTCAGCCGGGGGGGGACGGGGGGACGGGTCAGTCCGGGGAGAGCGAGACAGGTCAGTCCAGGGAGAGGGAGATGGGTCAGTAGGGGGGAGAGAGACTGGTCAGTCGGGGAGAGGAGTCAGTCGGGGAGAAGGAGACGGGTCAGTCCAGGGATAGGGAGACGGGTCAGTCCGGGGGGAGGAGTCAGTCTGGGGGGAGGGATACGAGTCAGTCGGGGAGGAGTCAGCCGGGGGGGTGCGGGGGGACGGGTCAGTCCGGGGAGAGCGAGACGAGTCAGTCAGGGAGCCGGGTCAGTTGGGAGGGGAGTGTTGTGATTTGCACACGGGCCACCGTACTTATTATCTTACATTTATTTGTGCGTGCGAGCGAGTGCGTGTACGTTATTGCCTCTGCAGGGTTCGTTAGCGGCCATCATGTCAATCACCATTTGCAGACCTGCTGTCACTGAACGCCATACAGCCATAAAGTCATCAACTATGATAAAAAATCTCACTGTAAAATCCTGTGGCCTGTTGGATCAAAGCGTCCTGCCACATGTCCTCCTACCCCCAGAATCCTAGCGGCCAAAAGCCCCAGCGTCCGCACCCGAGAGGAAAAGTTATATTTTCCTCCGACTTTGATGTGGCACGCCAGAAAATGAGTCCTCAGACATTCGCCCGGTTCCTGAAATTGGCCCCGAGGTTCATTGTCTTCGTTTTCCTCGTTGAATATGAGTGTGTGTTTGAATGCAACATGCCTCTGGACACGGGGGGCTAATGACTCGGTGCCCTTCGTAGCAAACAACCCGTTAACTCCTTCAGTTTATAGTCGCAGTTTGTGACAAAAAGGGCTTCATAATCAGCTGATCTATCAGAACTCGGGGCGTCTTCGGCCATGACCGCACGCGTGAGTCGACCCGTGCTGGTGCTGGTGATGATGATGATGATGATGATGATGATGAGTGACTGCAGCTGATTATCGGGGCAGATGGGACTTCTTCTCTGTGTGCGGACACAGGTGTTCAAACAAAGCTGCGCGAATCATTAGCAAGTGTGCCATCTGCTGGCAGAGAGCGGGACAGTCCTGGAGAGATCATCACCTTCTACATCAAAGAAAAACTAAATATGATTTATGGTTTCCTCTGTTGACACGAGGGAGATGTTTAACGAATAATCTGACACTTCTGCCAAAGAATAATGACTGACATAAATATCAAAGATGGTTTCGATCAATGCGGTGAATTTTTTTATATTTTTGATAAATCACTTTTTTGTATTGTCATGTGTTGTGTTTTTTACAACTTGTCCTAGATGCCATTACATTTTATTTAAAGAATTTGGAATCGCCTTGTTGTTGTTTAAATTCGCAAAACAAATAAACTTGCCATGTCAAGATAATTCAATTTCATAAAAAATATTTTTTGAATACATTTTAACTCATTTTAGAACTTTTTCCTCAATGTTTCACCATAAATGTGGGATTTTCAGTCTTAATGGTCACACTAATGTTATAGTAGATCAATAGTTGTAGTAGTGGTCAAAACATGTTTGATATATTTGTTAAAAACTGAAGAAAAAAAACAGATTCACTGAAATAAACTATGGACCAATGAACCCACAGAATCTTGGTGTTTTGGGGCTTTTAAATTGTCATTTTCACAAAACACGTAAGACCAAAAATCAATAAATCACTGTTGTCTAAATTCGTATGACTGATTAAGGCTGATATACGTTGAAATGTATGATCTTTCACTCATAGAACAAACTTTAAACGACTACGTTGGTCAAACCGTAGTTTAAATCGAAGGCCTTCTACACGTTCGACTCGGCTGCTCCTGATCACATCAACAATCACTCCCAGTGATTAATATCATTTTTCACACCTGAACTTCTCATACTGACACATATGTCAAAATGTCTATCTGGGAAAATATGATTTTATACCAAACCTGTGTGTGGGCGCCACCTAGTGTGTGACCTCAGACACTACAGCAACAAAACTCACCAGCATGGCAAAGACATTTAAACTATGGTTTATTATTTTCATTCGATAAATCTGTCGATTATTATCTCGAGTAATCGATGAGTTGTTTGGTCCCAAAAAGACCCAAGATGATGTTTTTTGTTTTGTCCACACACCAAAGATATTTACACAGATCATATTCACATTTAAGAAGCTGAAATCAGAGAATTTTGACTTTTTATGTTTTTTCATAAAAAAAACTATTTGAACCATTAATCGATTATCAAAATAGTCGGCGATTAATTTAGTAATCGATTACTAATCTGTTGCATCTTTAATTTGAATTTTCTTCCAACGTTAACGTCCATGAATGAGGTCATGAAAACAATATCAACAATAGTAACTTATTATAACTTAACAGTAACTTATTATAACTTTGCGTGCAAAAGCACAGCACGCCAGACTCCATCCAAACTTTTGCCAAGTTTGGTGTCTTGCTCGTCCACGTGAGTCACGTGATGTAAACCCATTAAATCCGTTTAACAATCCCGGGAACACGTAGTTTATCAAACGGCAAATTATTTAATTAAAAATCAACTTGAAAAATCCTCCAAAACCTTCCTGCATCATAGCAACGCTAGCTTAGCTGCTATCGCTGTTTTGAACGCACCGGATATGAACAAGTGGTGTTTTATTGTTCAAACGAGCGCATTTGGGTTTTTTGGTACATGCCGAATGAAAGAATGGGTCTTTTAGATTGTTGATATGTTGACAGTTTTGTTTTAATAGCGAGTGTTGATACGAAACTAGCAGAGACAAACTTAAAGTGGCAGTTTAGTGAACGCGGTTCTGGCGCGGCTGCGCAAAACAGACCGGAAGCGCGTTGAAGGGGCGCGCTAAAGTCGACAGTTGGCGCCGGTGCGACTCACTTTGAGGTAAAACAGATCCACGGGCGTCACTTTGGAGTCCAGGTAATCTTCATACACTTTGAACTGCGACACGGAGCCGAGGAACCGAGCGGCGGCGGCGGCGCTGCGCTCCATCTTCCCCGGGGCTGCTCCGCTGCTGTTGTGGGGGGACGCTGCTATGGCAACCGGCCCACCTGACCTCCATTTTGGCGGCATCACGTCACAGGAAGCCCGGAAGTCAAGAGGAGCATCGATAGAAAAATAAAACCCATTTTAAATACATCTATGATAATATAATCATATAATATAATAATTTGATTTATGAAGCACCTTTCAGAAGCAGCTTCACATAGTGCTTTCAAAAAAACATACAAATCACAGACAATTAAAATCAGCATTCCAACGATAATACGATTTTCAGGTCACATATGTGTATAAAAAAATATAATAACACACATGTTAAATACATCTATAATAATACAATAATATAATACAATAACTTTATTTATATAGCACCTTTCAGAAGCAGCTCAAAATGGCGCTGGCTAAAATAACAAACTACCAAACATCAAAATGGAACCAAACCAGATCTTTTCCCTTCAAAGTGACGTACGTAGTTAAGAACGTTATTCCACTGGTCCATGAGGAGCTCGGGGCTCTGAACGCCTACAAACTGAAGACATCTGCACCTACAGTTTGAAACAATATTTTGCAGCGTGTAACAGTTTTGTGTGCTTTTCTTTAACTCTTTAATCTCTTTTTACTCTTTTGTGTGTGACATTAGGTTCATCCTATTAACCCGTTTGAAAGAAATGACATGTGGTTACTGTGGCTCTGTACTGCTGAACAGGGTGAAGTCACTGAATTCAGCTCATTTGAATCTTTGTATCACAGGCGGAGTAGTGGGCAACTGTAAATCTAACCTGTATGTATGTGAAGGCTGGAAAACTTTATTTTGGGCCTAAACCGTGGAATAATGTATAAAATGACATGTCATCCTGTCCCATGATGTCATTCCCTGTAAATCCTGGCAAATCGACCGTATTTGGCCCCTTTACTGTCTGAAACATACAGAATAAAACCTTCTTGTTTCCATATACAGAAACACTGTGACTCTTGGCTGCGGCCGTTAATCTTTTATTGTACGTATTGTTTCATTTTCTCACTGGGCGTGACCTTTTAACGGCTCCGCGGTGACCTCGGCGGAAATTGAGGTAGTGATTTTACTAAAAATATCGTTGCCCGTATGCGTTGTGCTGTCACGAGGCCGCCGTGTACAGTAACGTATATGTCCAGAGTGAGCAGACGAGACGAGACGAGAGGACGTGGGAGGCAGATGGCAGAGAGGCGATGTAGGTTGGTTGGCGAGGGAACTCTGCTCCTTCGTGAGGAACTTTAAATAAACTGTCACGCAATCTCATTTGTGTCGTTGCCGGTTTTTTTTCTTACCTAGAAATAAAGACTCCACTTTATTATTTAGCAGCGATATGAATAATAAACAGAAAACTTCACCTCGTTCTCTTTCCTCTCTTCTCATTCAAGTTGCAAGGTCCATTTTTCCAAACAACTCTTCATCGAACTATCTTCGTAAAAAAAATGTACAGTAGCTACAAGCAGTTTATTTCTGTTGTTAAGGGGATTTAAGGCACAATTATCACTTTAACACTGTAGTTCTCCATCATCTGCTTTTCATAGTTCAACTTTTTTGTGTCAATCCGCGAGAAAAAAGGAAAAAGTAGATTCATAGTTTTAAATAAATGTGAATGCACACTTAATACTTTCTTATTTGTTATGAAGACGTTTAGAATTTTTTAATAAAATATCTGAGTGACTTCATTTTCACGGTCATGTTATAATTTTAAGCATTTATATGATGCAAAAAGATTGTTTAGTCTAAATAAGCTGCAAATTGTGTCACAAATGTCATTCATATGATCATAAAATATGTTTTTATCTGTTTAAGCTCACACTCTCTCTCTCTCACACACACACACACACTTATAACCTGCAATCTTTTCAAATCTTCCTTATCAGTATATTCTCAACTCTAAAACATATGAATATCTGGCACTACAACTGTGAAGCCACTTGCTGTTATATTTATTTGTGATTTTCATAAGACAAAAAAACTCATTCTTCATACACAAGTTTTTTTATTTAAAAAAATCTGGTAAAAAATATTTTTTTACACTTTGGGATGCGTATGAAGACACAACATGACGACGACACAGAAGATCATTTTTAAAAAAAGTAAACTGACGGCATCAAGTTCTCCACAGTTCATAAGAGTCTCTGTCGTCAGCCTGCAAAAATAAATAGAGTCTGAAAGATGTTTTATTATTATGCTACATGCTCCTGCTGTGTTAACTGTGTTTTAAACTTGAGGCATTTCACTTTTATTTTAGATAGTTCGTCTTCCAATGTATTTATTGCAAGATACTTATTTATTAACAGTTTCCTTTTTGATGCAGATTAATTTCCAACCTTGATTTTACTCAATAAACAATGCAGAAAAAATTTGCATTTATGTTCCCATTTTTACGTCAAAATTTCTGTATTTTTATTAAAAGTTATTTATAATAAAGTTTGTGGTTAAACTGCCAAATATTAAGACTTAATTTCATTTCTTTGACTAAGGTTTTGATTACAACATCTTAGGAATCATTGTAAAATGTTTTTTTAAACATATATAGCGGCCGATATATTGGTATCTGAAATCTTTCACTCGCTAATATTGGTATCGGATGATGGATGTATATGTATGTGCAAAGAGTAGAGTTCTGCACAGCCTTAACGCTGAAACATGTTGTTTAAAATCTAATCTCAAAAACAAAAACCAGATAACCTGAAGCTTTTGTAATCTTTACATTCTTCTTTTTTTTTTTTTGCACATTTTTATTTAGCGACCGACAGCTCGACCGAGCTGATGCCGCCCCGTCTCTGCCTCATCTCTCCCGTCATTCTGTTTCCAGCCCATTGCACACGTGAAAGCAGATTATAAAATGCTGAGAGAATGTCCCCCATCCATAACCTCAAAAAACTCACGGTTCTTAAGATTGTAATGTGAAAACAAAGCCGGATGAAGTGTTTTCCACAGGTAAACACACAGGTCATGACATGAAGGAAAGGTGTGACACAAATCAGTCATTTGAATTTCATTGAACCCAAAGCTCAAGTGTACGTCAAACAATAAACTTAAAGACAGCATGAATTTATGGTTTATGGCTCAGGCTCCTCCTCCCCTGAGATCTCCGTATGTCCGGCTGTTTGCCATCTGATACACCTCCAGCCTGAACCCTTCCCCACAACACGGGTCCGCTCTTCCTCGGCATCTTTATCCCCGCGGTGACGCTGGTGAGCCCCCCGAGGTCGTGACTCCAGATTTTTTTTCAGGGGGACAGCCGGTTGCTGAAATGATAAGTTTTGTACGGACAGTTTTTCCTCCTTGATCCCTCGCAGCTGTCCGGGATGAGGATGATGAGGAGGAGGAGGAGGAGGAAGAAGAGGAGGAGGACGACGACGACGACGAGGAGGAGGAGGAGGAGGAGGAAGAAGAAGAAGAGGAGGAGGAGGAAGAGGAAGAAGAGGAGGAGGACGACGACGAGGAGGAGGAGGAAGAGGAGGAGGAGGAAGACAAGGAGGAGGAAGACGAAGAAGAAGAAGAGGAGGAGGACGACGACGACGAGGAGGAGGAAGAGGAGGAAGAAGAAGAGGAGGAGGAGGAGGACGACGACAAGGAGGAGGAGGAAGAGGAGGAAGAAGAAGAGGAGGAGGAGGACGACAAGGAGGAGGAAGAAGAGGAGGAGGAGGAAGAGGAAGAAGAAGAAGATGAGGAGGACGACAACGAGGAGGAGGAGGAAGAGGAGGAAGAAGAAGAGGAGGAGGAGGACGACAAGGAGGAGGAAGAAGAGGAGGAGCAGGAGGAGGAGGAGGAGGAAGAGGAGGAGGAGGAAGACAAGGAGGAGGAAGACGAAGAAGAAGAAGAGGAGGAGGACGACGACGACGAGGAGGAGGAGGAAGAGGAGGAAGAAGAAGAGGAGGAGGACGACGACGACGACGAGGAGGAGGAGGAAGAGGAGGAAGAAGAAGAGGAGGAGGAGGACGACAAGGAGGAGGAAGAAGAGGAGGAGGAGGAAGAGGAAGAAGAAGAAGAGGAGGAGGACGACAACGAGGAGGAGGAGGAAGAGGAGGAAGAAGAAGAGGAGGAGGACGACGACAAGGAGGAGGAAGAAGAGGAGGAGCAGGAGGAGGAGGAGGAAGAAGAAGAGGAGGAGGACGACGACGACGACGAGGAGAGGAGGAAGAAGAGGAGGAGGAGGAGGAAGAAGAAGAAGAGGAGGAGGGCCTCTAGAGAATTAGAGTCTTCAATTTCATGTTGATTGTCACAAACCTGCTGTTATGGGACGGAACAGTTGGTCTGTGTTTGAGGTTCTTTTCAAGCCATGTGTTATCACATAATGTATCTTCCAACCAACAGATAGAACACGACTGATGATTTCATTCTTTTTTAAGGGTTGAACGTGTTGTTAGATGTTGTACTATCCAGTCTCGTTGATCTGCATATCAACTTACTTTGCTGGCTGACGGGGCCAATAAAATTGTGGCATTTTATGTATTATGATTTTAGGCTTTCCCTCTAACGTTTGATGTATTTTCGAGTCTGACGGAACTTTACAAACTTTAGAAAAAAATCTGCGTCGTCCCGTTTTGACTTTGCTGCATAATTTCATCCCAGTAGAAAAATAGCTTCACCTTTTTAAAAACTCTACGGCTTCCCCAGCAATTTACTACTCATTTACTGTAGTCGTTATAATACAATAAAATAAAAGTTCCCCTGTAACGTCTCCACTGACCTCTACTGTAATATGAAGATGAGGGTCACTCTTTGATGGAACTAATGTTAACTCGCTAATAAATATAAAAAGCCAAAGTGGCACATTGGATGATTATGATGACATCTGATACAAAGACATGTCTGTTGTTAACGTCGCCATTTGTTCGGATTTGTTCTGTCTATATCAAATGGAATTGTGGAAATAAAAAAACACTGAAAGACTCTAACCTGCTCTCCCATAAAGTTCAGAAAAAAATACACCCCCCCCCCCCCCCAAAAAATGGACTCATGGCCTCGTTTCACCATGACAACACCAAACAGGACAGAGCGTCGTCAACGCAAGTGGAAAAACAACACAACTCCACTATGATCATAGCTCCATCGAACAAAAAGCTCCATAGTTTTACCCGGAAGACCCTTTTCTTTTCTTTTTTTTTTTAAACGGGAATGTTTTGAATGTGATGAACGGCCGTTGTCCGTTTTTCCGGCTACGTCCGTCACTGACGTCCATGAACCTCGGATACGGAGACTAACCCTGCCACACTTATCCAAACCGGTACTTGGGCCAGTACTTGACCTGCGCACGCCTCGGTGCAGGTGCCGCCCGGACGTTGGCCTTCGCCGCGGGAGCTTTGGGCGGCGGCGGCGGGGATTTCCTCCTGTCCGTGATGGTGAAGCCCCGCTCGCTCTTGTCCTGCAGCCGGACCCTCGGCAGGAAGTGGGTGGAGACGTGCTGCGACTTGACCCGTGGGCTGGAGCCCATCTTGGCCTTCCCGCGCTTGTTGAGGGCCACGAACCACTCGCGGCCGGTCCTGTGGTTCCTGTGGACGACCGAGGCGTACGTGTTGTAGCTGTTCTCCTGGAAACGCTCCCGGAACTTACAGTCGTCCGTGAACCATTCCTACGAAAGAGGGGCAGCGAGTTAACACGCGTCTGATTAACAACCTCTCCGCTGGAAGAGACAAAGGCGAACACATACTTATACACATATACTGTTACTGTGAGAATCCTTTTGTGATTGTCCAAGTCAGTGGTTCCCAATCTTTTCAGCCCTTGGCCCCCAAATAACACTGGGTGTTGGGGTCGTCCTGTATGTGTAATATCCTACAACTGCGAGCGCCACGGCCCACAGTTGCTCCCCGACGAGCCCACGACCGCGAGGCAACACGACACCGTCAGATTGCGATCTGAATAGCTGAGGCGGGTTTTCAAAGTCTTCCCTTATCACAGAGACGCTCTGACTGACAGCAGCAGAGCCTCCTTTGTACCCGTCCAAACTCATTACGCTCTGCGTATTAACTTCATCTACAGAGGACACATACACACACACACACACGCGCACACACACGCACACACATGCACACACACGCGCTGTCAATCACTCTGTTCGTCTCGACACTGACGTGTGTTCGTCGAGTCCAACGTCTGTTCAGTAGATCATAGAAAACTATTTGATGTAGAAATACGTCAACGTGATTGTTTCACAAAAACGATTGTCAGAAACAAAATAAACGTATAAGCTTGTGCTCTACGACATGTTCCAAAACTTTCAGTTTCATAACCAGAATCAGAATCGAATTCGTTGCCGAGTTGGTTTTCACATGAGTTTTCAAATTTTGTTCTTTTGTTTTGGTGCGTATGAGCACAGTAAGTAGAAAGTGAGGGGGAAACATGAAGCACATTAAAGAGCAATAACTGAGAGTATGAGGAGAAAGATGAAGATGAAGAACTTTCTATTCAATAAAAATTTAACATATCAATATAAAAAATATGAAACTATGTGCAATATGTCACTGACAGGTTGCAGTAAAGTGCAACTTTATTTGGACCGCATTACTTAAGTGAATATTATATTATGGCCTATTTTCCAGTTTCTTCTGAAGGCACATGTCACCGTGGTCCGAGTCGAAGCTGCAGTCGACGGCGTCGCTTTTCCAGCCGTACCAGGATATAAAAGGGGCGGAGCCGAGCGCCTCGCTGTCACACAGAGAGAGAGAGAGACGCTCGTACTTCCCTACGTGCGAGGTCCGTTTCGGAAAAGAAGGAAAATGTGTCTGTTGCCAAAAATGTCCAACAAATCGAATCCAACACGTAAGAGCTGAGTGTAATTATTTTATATTTGGTACTGACAGTAAAGACAATAGTGTTATCGTCTTACTGACAGTAAAGACAATAGTGGTATTGTGCGGTACAACCATGTACCTCCATGTATGAAATGCAGATAATTCACAGAATGTTCCCGTTTTTGCACCTAAAAATACCCGGAGTGGGAACTCTGACATGTACCCAGGGACGCCTGGTTCCTTTCGCCGCCGCTTGACATCCTCGTGTAACCTCCCGCCCTTTTTTTTTTTTACTGAAACAAAACAAACCGTTCTGCTTCGCTGCCGAGTGCAGCGCAGCAGAAAATGATGCCATTACGGCGTTTTGGTAAACATGCCAGTCACAGGAGAGACGGAGAGAAGTACGAAACGTCCAAGCTATCCAAAGTTTGTTCCCTCTCGGCTGTTGTTTCTAAAATAAAAAAAGATGATTGGTAAGAAAATTGTCTGAGTCGTCGCTATGGGTGGATTGACGTGATTTAACAGAACGCTGCGTTTCATGCAACATACCAGCTCTGGAACCGGTTACACATTTAGAAACAAATCCATCGGAGGATATACCAACATGTGCCCACTACACACACACACACACCCGGAAGAAGATCTGGCCCCCGCTGCGTTTCATCGGGTTCCGCACATCTTATTGTTAAAGTCATAATGCTCGTACAGCTGTTTAACCTGGGCTGGATTGGTCACACTCCTTTAAAGAGGGACCTTTCCCATGATCCCCCGGGGGTCAGAGCTGCACGGAGGGCAGAGGTGGGAAGTTACTCATGACTCACATGAGATTTCTTCGCCGTTTTGTTCTTACAGAGGAATATCTTAAATCGGATGCCACAAAAAAGAAAGAGACTACAAACTGTAGAAATAACATACTGTGAAAGTCTTGTGTCATACCACGGGGACGTGGTATGACACAAGACTTTCACAGTATGTTATTTCTTTTTTTAAAGGTCATTTGCTCAGGAAATAGTCTCTGAATGAAAAATGGATGTTTTTTGGGACATCAAGAGAACTTAACCTGCCACTGGTGTCGGATAAAAGGTCGGGGGGTCGTCAAAGTAGGGTTCATCCTCTGGGGAACATGAACATCTGTATTGAATTTCATGGCAATCCATCAAGTGTTTGTTGAGATATTCTGCTCAAAGCCAGAAGAAGAAAAAACAGTAGAACAGATAATTAACTCAGGTCTGCTGAGATGCTCGTATCATTTTTTTTTACCAAATTAGGGAACTGAGGTTTAAAATGAACTAATTAAAAAAGAAAATCTTAACGACCCTCACAAGGAAAAGTGTCCTGGGCTTCACTGCATCATGGCTGCAAAAGGAAGAAATCTCTCACAATATGACAGAAATACAGAGCACGAGTGCAATCGGGAGATTTCACCAATCAAATCCTTCGTGCATCAGAATTCTCTCTCTTGTCACTCACTCGGCGCCGGTGACGCTTCCACCTCTCCAAAGGTCGCGTTTGTGGCGACTGGCCCAGAAGGTCGCGCAGAGCAAACGATCCTCGGCATTGTTCAGCCGCTGAACTTCCACTTTGCAAAACATCTAAATACGACGGGGGACGATGCAACGAGACGAGGTTCAGGAAGGTGTCACCTGACAAGAGGCCTCACTGTGCGTCTACATTCACCCCCAGATCAATGTGGAGAGCTCGGTCTTTTCCTTCCGGACACTGCGGCACAGGACGCGTGTGCAGATGAGTGCGCAAGACCGCAAGAGGGAAAAGTCCCACCGACAAGCCTCCGGCGGAACAAAGAAGATCGGGGTCTTTGGTTTGTCGCGGCTCATTTGCAAAGCTCGCCTGGGATTCGCTTTGACCCGCAGAAAGTTTGTAGCTGCTCCACTGTGCTCTCACGAGCTGCCGGGACATCTGCTGCTGGACACAAGAGCATGTTCCTAGCGGAGGATTGACTTTGATGAAAGACGCCTCATCGCTTCCCCCCGCGGACGCGGTTTCATGTCACAATACCGCCGAGCCGAGGGACGAATGAGTCGCCGTGTCGCTCAGACTATTGGCCCCCGGCCGGCTGTTTCCTCGACGTATTGATTTCCACTTGGTGACTCCCTCCTCTGTATATTATCAGCCGTCTCCCAGATAGGACTTAATCTGCTCGTCCCATTAGCACACGCTAATAGGAAGCCGCTTCCATCTGCGCGCCTGCCAAGGCTGCCGCAGATGACTCGTCCGTGGCCGGCCTGCTGCGGGGAGATTTGGTTTTTACTGTGTGTGTGTGTGTGGGGGGAGGATTTAAAAGTCGTCCCAACTAAATGTTACAGCCGCGACGCGCCGATTTAAGGGAGTGTTGTTTTCATGCAGCACAGGACGCCGAGCTGCAGAATCGCATGAATGAAACGGATATAGCAGCAAGGGCCCGACCGATTTTGGGGTAGTAGAAGATTTCCAATATTTGAGAGTAGTCAATGATTCCTCATGGTGCGTTCACACCAAACGTGAAGCGAATTTCTGCGGTCGCGCCGCCCGAGCCGAGTTCGGCCACAGGATTGTTTGTGTCGCGTGAACAATGTTCCCCCGTTCCCTTGAAGAAGCGGGCTGCTGAATTCAAATGTGGCAGAGACCCCCCGTGGTCACTGGTCACTGCCCAGATCAGACTTCTGCAAAGAAGAAGATCTGTGAACGCTCCACAGCCGCTGGACCGAGTGTGTTGACGTACGGAGGGACAACGTTCGGCCATGAACCGCCCGGATGTTTTTCAAACTGTCAGAAAGCGACGCGCGAGTCCCACATTTCTCTCGAGCTCCATTTTTTTTTTTCACTTTTCACACGTGGAGCCAAGTGCAACATCGTGAACGCCCCTACGGAGAAACTGTTCAACATCGTCTCCTGAAGGTTCCTTCCTCCAAATAATTAGAAAAAGATGAGCATCCTCAAATAAACAGGAAAAACACCAGACATGAAAAATATCACCCAACCCAGCAATAACTCTATGATATATATATATATATATATATATATATATATGATATCACATACACGGTCTCCAATTAACGCTCATCCTCTAGGAATGATCCTCAGTCCTGCACGGTGAGCGGTATGAACGGAACGTGTTGAGAGGGGTGACGAACGGAAGCAGTCTGTGAGGCGAGTGCGATACTTACGGTGGCGTGGAGCCGTCCCCTTTTATTCATGGCCAGGAATCTGTTACTGTAGACGCCCTTGATGCCGATGACGCCCTGAGAAACCGCGAAGAGCTCCAGGACACCTGCGGGAAGGACAGACAACACGCTGCGGTGACTGGCGGCTTCCGGGGGGCGTTTTTATGGACGCGACCTCACCCGACGTCGGGGTCATCTCCTGTTATCTTTATCGTACAGCATGTTCCCTCAGATCAACAGTGTGTGTGGGTGTCAACTAATGGAGTCACTGAAGAATTCATGTCTTTAGAAACTGGCAAATTGTCTGTCTTGTTGAAGCAACAAGTAACTTCCACCACCACCACCGCTCTGTGCAGGCCTGTGAAGCCCTCGCGCTTCAGAAGGTCTGTTCAGTTGCCCCCCAAACAAGGGAACCGGACGACTGGATACAGTCATTTCTACAAGTTTAATTCTTGTTGCCGTAGCAAGAGGTCAAGTCACGTCCGCTTGCTGCGGGGATGAGTAGCGTGTGGTTGTGGAGATGAAGCTCTGTCAAGGGTTCAGGTCTCAAAAACCCAAAATGGGATACTTGCACAACCGGGTCCGGGGTTCTACTTAGAACTCCTCAAGCCGTTTCGTTAGCTGATCGCTAGCGAAGTGTCTGCTGCGGAACCTTGAGCTGACGGAGAAATGATCTTCTCAGGTCGGAAACCCATCGTCACGAGTGTTAAATGTCCAAAACGGGAAACACCCAATTTCCCGTTTTGGACATTTAACACTCGTGACGAACCTCTGAAGGAAGTGGTGAGTAAGTACAGTAACGGGTGAACAGACGAGCAGCATTATTTTGAAACGGAAGTACGTCACAAAGCCTAGTGCATGTAGCGTATTGGAATATTGCATATTCTTAGAGCAGATATTGTAGGACAGTAACACCAGCTGTCTTCTTGATGAACCCAGTATTAAAACTGTTTTTCCCCAAAAACATATATCTTTAGGTTCCTAGCTCACCCTGACCCCGACCCTCAGGTTGGAGCTAACTGACTCTAACCTGGACCTGGTGATGGTGATGGTGAATAAGAGAACGTGTCAAAGTGTTCTTCATATGAAAACAACGACAGAAAACCTGTCCCCCGAGACCCAGACTCATCTTCTTACTACTTCAACGTGCTCCTAAACTAGAAACTAAACACGGACAGTCATTGTTGCTCGGCCTTCAACATACGAAGCCGAAACCCCCCCCAGAAGATAACTGTTGTGTGTACGGTCAGTGAACTGTGTTCACAACTATCTGAGACTTGCATCTGATGCAGGACGATGGTAAAACTATCTTTGTGTTATAAATCTGAGGCGTCTCGTCTCCCGCTCGTCCCCCTGCGCCGGACTCAAACCCTCCACGTGTCTGTTTGCGGCGAGCCGCGTGTAACCCGACAGCTCTTCTGAGGGGCGACCGTGAAATGGAGGCACAAGTGCACTTTCACGGGGACGAGGGATCTGACGGTGCAGTAAAAAAAAAAAAAAAAAAAGCCCTGAAATTTTGATTTATGACTTTAGTCTCTGTGGCCCCCGACGACACGGGACAGGATCCACACACACACACGGGACGGTTGTTGACTTTGGCAGTTTGATACAGGATACGTGCTCTATTAAACATTGTTTTGAGAATATGTATCGTGGTGCTAATATAATGAACCTAAGAACTGAATAATCCTACTTTTGCATACCTTCCATAGTTTGAGTTGCAGTTTAGTCCCGTGTTACTTAATCTAAGAGAAGGATTTCAACGCGAGAGAAATATATTTTTCAGTTTAATATAATCTGTCAAGTCTTGGTCAGTCATCTGCCGTACGCAGAGTTTCACTTGATTAAGTTATGCTCACATTTCTTCACTCTTTACTCGAGGAAGACACAGACATCTTGACTTTATGTACATACATTAATATTTGTGGATAGGTTTTTCTTGTTTTGATATTGGTAAAAGCTCTGACAACTCACTATCCATTAGGTTTAGTTCTACTTCTCAAGTGGCTCCATGCAGAAGAAACTGCACTGTAAAGAAACTCAGTGTTGTTTTGAATTCCCCAAATCACATTTAACTTTAATCACATAAAAAGTTATTGCCGTGTATTATTATTCAGAATCTTTTTTTGTTGTTGTTACTAATTCATTTCTGAGAAAGAGGTAAAATCATTGAAAGTGTCTCACACAAAAACTAAAACCGACATTATGACAAAATGTCTGCGGATCAATATTAATGATAACATCGGTGCCTAATTTTAGATTTTTTCTTCTTTTTTTTTGCAGTGAATGATGGAGCAGCGTCGTTGTGATGACAACCGGGCTGATTCGGGAATCCAACACATCCCGGTGTGTGTGTGTGTGTGTGTGTGTGTGTGTCACCGCTGCTCTGCTGCACCTGTTACTTCCACAAATAGTCGAATACCTGCCGACGTCCCCGGAGAGACACAAACAACAAGGCTGGTCGAGGCAGATGGCTGCAGCCTAACTTTAGGTCCTGTGTACATCAGCATTGTTATAACTTCCCCAGGGGGAGACCAGATTTTAAAAAAAAACACGACGGGGATCAATTGGAGCAAAATGCGCGTAAGTCGAATCCAAAGTGCGCCTCCGCAGCGGGACGCACGGATCCATCCGGAGCGAGAGGGACTTACTCAGCTGGTCGGGCTCATGGCTGCCGTTGACTCTGCCGTCGGGATGAATCTGGAGGTGGAAGCCGATGCCGACGCGACAGTAGAGCCTGCAGGTCCTGCGTCCCGAGCGGATCCCCTCGTCCAGGGGTTGGCGCTCCACAGAGACGCGCGGCTCTTCCCCTGCGGCGGCGGCGGCGCAAATCAAGTGAGCGAAGGTCAAAAGGCAAAGAGGAACGTTCATTCTTCCAGAGGAGGAGACGCTCGCTCGCTCGCTCGCTATGAGGCCACTTGGCGCATGTTGGCGTCGCTCCTCCCGAGGTGGCCCGCGCACCGGCGGCCGTGCGCACACACGCGTGCAGCGGCGGCGGCGGCAGCAGCAGTGCCCGTGCAGGGCATTCTACCGCGGCTGCGGCGGCTGCAGGAGTGCAGTTCTCCTGCTGGCACGGGGGGGGATATTTATAACGCCAATGATCTCATGCCTCGAGCTCTACAGGACGCGCTTTCGTCCGGATTCCGTCGCCGAGACGCCACTCCTGCCGCACGGCAGCGCGCCCCCAGCAGCGGGGCTGACGCCGCGCATTCTCCAGGGGAACCGACCGCCGCCGGGACGCACGGCCGAGCGCCGCATCTCCTTTACGCGCAGGCCGGAGACATGGGTGACCCAAAGGGACTCGAGTGGTCCATTCAGAGAGTTGACCCGTGACGCGCGGGGAGGGAGGACGGAGGAGTGTGTGGAGAGACCGAGCTCAGGTCCTCAGGTCCTCAGGTGTTGTGGCTTCATCCAGGGAGTCGAGCAGCTCAGTACTTACAGGCTTCAGTCCAACACCACAGATATGTACAGTAGCCTTGTGGACACATTGATTCGTCAGATCCGGTGTGGATCATCATATCCTCTCACAACCATCAGGGTTATTCTAAGATGGAAGGTTTGTTACAGTTGATGTTCCAGCAACAGTTTGTGTGAACTGTGAAAGTTTTTCCTAATTGAGTAAAAACAACAAAAAAAGCCCCAGATGAGAATTTCAACCAGTAAACTAAACCAACTAAACCAATTTCAACCAGTAACTGTGTCTTCAGAAGGTTATTAAACTGATTGGTCCGGTCAACTACTCCTCACCAAATCATTTCTATTAAAAGTGAATTTCCTTATTTCAAATAAGTCAAAAAAAAAAGTAAAGAGATCATCAGCTGTGAATCTCTCATCAAGGCGATAGAAGGACGCAGGTTCGATTCCCTTCTACATGCCTGTGAGCAAAATGGGAAAAGAACAGACTAACGCGCTGTTTTTCTCTCTGAATTGGGCCAAACATAGATGAATAAAACAATAAAACATATGAATCATATCCAGTGTCAGCTGTTGGCATTCTGACAATTTCCACTTTATCAAAAATCATAACCTGCAAACAAATTTAAAAACAACACAAATGGAGCCATAATTATTATTATTTTTTAAAGAGCTGCCATACACACAACAAACCAATAGTGAGTCAGTGTCAGCTGTCAATCATGACGTCTCACTAATACATAACTGATGAAAACCAAACTGATCAGACACATGAACACTTGAACAAACACCAGTGTGATGAGAACTCACCAAAATGACGGAAACTCTTTTTTGGAAAACTTTGGCTCATGTGCCATCCGCTAACACGGAGGAGGCCGTATTTGTATTTGAACTGGAGCGGTCATTTTTGCGTGACGCGTCGACGTGATGTGTGTGCGTCCGTGTGCAGAGGATGTTTGTCGGAGAAAGTGGGAGAAAGTACGGGCAAAATTTGGGTTATGACGTGAATAAGCACAAACTCTCCTGCAACCGAACTCAGTCACTACTTGTTGACACGTCTTCACTCGTCCTATTGCAACTTTCATCAACATTCCTAGTCCAGGTTTATCAAATCAAAAACAGAATTATTTGTTTGAAAACTTCTTCTGTGTGATTCTGCATTGCTGCAGTTTAGGGCTCATCCCTCTCCGACCTTTGCCCCACTTTTCCAACATCCGAATTCAGGCGCCCTGCATCCGCAAATTCAGTTTTTTTGGTTCTTCAACTTTCCAAACCACCGAGAGCGATCGCAGTCATTAAAATCTATATTTCTTGACCCAACCAACACATGATGTCCCTTCGACGCTGTGCTCTCTGGATGTCGGTCACCGCAGCACATGTTCAGCGTGGAGCTCATCAAGTTTTCTGTCTTCACACGCGTTCACTGTAATCCCGGCCCTCATTGTTTTCCGGGGCCCCCGGCTCTGTTTGAATTTGATTAGCTCGCCGCCCCGGCGGTGGATTACGGGCCGGCCGAGTGCCGAGGGGCCTGATTGTCTCTGGCCGAGCCCACGTTACACCTCCGACGTGTAAACAGCGGGGCAGTGTTTAGTCCCGCTGTTCTAATGGCCAGTCATTCCTGTGAGGCCATTCCAGTCACGGTGAGGTAATAATCCCCCGGCGCTCGTGTGTAAACACGGATGATCCTGATTGATTCCCCCGCCCCATTGATCCCGGCTTTTAGCGGCTTCCTCAGTCTAAGCACAGGGCAGACGGCGCGGTCCCGCCTGCGGCCCCCGAGACGGTGATCAATCTGAGGGTCGAGGGCACCGGCCGCTCGGGGGCGTCCGACCCGGGGGGCCGAGGCCTCAATCATCGGGCACGATGACAGACACTCCTCCGGTGTCCAAGTGAGGCTGGAATGGTCCGCATTGTCCTCAGCGCACAGGAATCTGTCCTGTACGTGTGATACGAGGACAAGAAAAGGTCGCGGAAGTGCATTTAGTTGTGAGTGGGGATGCGACTAAGGATTATTCTCATAATCGATTCGTTGTTTGGTTCACAAAATGGTGAAAAATGTTGATCGCGTTTCCAAAAACCCCAAGATGATGTTTTGTTTCGTCCACACGCCAAAGATGTTCAGTTCACTGTCACAGAGGAGCAAAGAAACCAGAAGATATTCACATGGAAGAAGATGAAATCAGAGACTTTAGACTTTTTTCTCATAAAAAACTACTTTAACCGATTAATCCTTTATGAAAATAGTTGGCGATTAATTTAGAAATCAATTACTAATCGATTAATCGATTAACTGTTGCAGCTCTAGTTGTGAGTGCAGGTCTTTTTTTTTTCGCTTTGGAGAAAACTTTGGAAATCTGGATCAAGACTTACAATTATGAAAACGTTTTGGGGAAAAAGAAGAAGGAAGGAAGGAGAAAATCGATCGTCTTTCTGCATTTTGTGGTTTGACCGAGAACCAGGGAAAGATTGTGGAGGAAGATGAGAAGCAGATCGGACCAGACATGAACTCTGAATCACACACGCTCAGAGTCGGTCCAGTGTGGATGTGGATTCTTTTCCTCCGACACTCGGCCGACGTGTTATTCTCATATCTCGGGTGTGACGTGGAGGACTCGGAAGAATTTACAGGCGGAGCTTCGATCCTCGAACAACACAACTCTGATGGAAATAAATGAATATACATATATCTATATAGATATATATATCTATATATGTATGTATGTTCCCTCGGAGAAGCCCAACTCTCGCTGCGTCTCCAGACTCGTCTTTGACGCTGTGCAGGTTCCTTCACTTTCCTCCTCCTGCTCCTCGTCCGGCCTGTACGGGTCACAATTAATGAGCTGTGTCTCAGATTGTTGTACATTATTTTTTTGGGGGGGTTTCGTGGGAGTGGAATTATAACTGGAGCGCGCTCAGCTATGTGTGTACACGTTCTTCGGCCACTTCATATTTTAAGATCTCTGCGGCCGGCTCGTCCCCGGGGGTTCTGCTATAGGGACTGGAAGGGGGGGGGGGGGGGGGGGGGGGGTCAGCCAAGTTCCTTTCATCATCATCATCATCTTCATCAGCCATGTTTGTATGTGATTCACGGTGTTTATACTGGTGCTTTGTACAGGAATGAGGACGTGGCCCCGGCAGTGTGAAGACGCCACACACACACACACACACACACACACACACACACACACACACACACACACACACACACACACACACACACACACACACACACACACACACACACACACACACACACACACACACACACAGCCAGCTGATTGTGTTGACTTTCGGGAGCGTCCCGTCCAAAGTGACAACCGAATCCACAAACACGTCGCGGCGCCGGCGGCCATGTTGTTTGAGCACTCGGACACTGAGCCGCAACAGATCCCAGTTTCCCCCCCCCCTGTGTCGAAGCTCAAGGCCCCCGAGTGTGACAGGGCGGCGTCGGAGAACTGAGAAGCCGCAGGAGGGGGAACAGAGGAGCGGCGTCCGACCTGCACGCCGACGCCTCTGAAGCCGAGCGCTTCAACCCAACTTCAGAGGCGGATAATGAAAAGACAGAGCTCGGGGCGGTAATGAGCAGGACGGGGACTCTGCTGCTTGTTTGTTGGGGGGGGGGCAGTTGTCTCTTGGCGGAGCCACAAAGCAACACCTGTTCACTTGTCACAGACAGACCACCTGTTAGCATGAGGAGAGTGTGTGTGTGTGTGTGTGTGTGTGTGTGTGTTTTAATAAGCATCGCCGCAAACCCTGAAAAATGACATCCCTGAACTATAGGGACCAAAATTCATAGTTGTTCCTTTTGCCAAGTCACTGACAGTCGAGTTTAAAAGAAGCACAAGAGGCCGTCGCTTAAAACGAAGCAACCACATAAAGGTGAGAAATGAATAAATGAAAGACAGAGACGTGTTGAGATCCACGACGGCCGCCTGCATTTCATACATAATCATAATGATGGGTTTTTTAAATGACCTCAGCAAACAATGAAAGATGTAGGACGGGTTTTTCTCACTTTTCAAGCAGCGTCTCCTCCTTGAACGTCCTGATTAAGGTGAACTCACCAAACCAAACATAAGAATCAGTTTCCTCTGAACGGAGACAGCGCCCGGTTCTCAGCGAGACGCCACAGTCTCCGACTCTCGGACTCTGGGACTCGGCTTCTTCTCTGGAAGCACCAACCAGCGTGATGCCGAAGCTCGATCTGCCGTTCGTCTCTTTATTAATTTGTCTGGATTATTTTTAAAACGAGCTCCGTGTAACACAGCGGTCTGATCCGAGGGCCGCGTGACGGGTCCGTCTTCTCTTATTGAAACCAGACTTTCACTGCGGACCAAGAACAGAGGCTCCGTCGTCTCCGAAGGCAAGAGTCGAGGTGCACGAGTCGGACTGGTGCTGGAACCAGGTCCGGTCTCCTGCGGGCCTCGGGCCCAGTCCCTGGGGGAGGGCAAGGGAATCTGAAAATCAGGTCTTCAGTGTTTGGACAAGTTTCCATCTCTGGATGTTTTTGATTTGATCGGTTTCAACCACGCCAGTCTGCTACGAGTGAGCGCACGAGGCCAATTTAAAAATCTCACTGAGCAGATTTCATTAAGATGCATAATCGGGAATTGGAAAAAAACGAAGGCACGACGTTCTTCAGCCATTGGACGAGACAAACAACCAATCGCACCCGTGGGGAAAGTGGCCCAGACGTGAGCAGAACAGGAAAACGTGGACGAGCGCTCTCAAAAACATAATTATGAATATCATATTCAGGTTTTGCCGATAGAGTTCTCTAAATCTGACATACTGTACCTTCAACTTAGGTGTTTTCCTTAAAGCTGACTTCCCATGACATCACCTAGTCGATGTACAGTTTGATCTTTCTCCCCACTTCCTCTGGAAACTTTTGTCAAGAGGTCGCACCTCTTCTCTTCATCTCACGATGGAACATCCATCCATTTGTTTTTCTCTTCCCCTCGACAGAAAATCCCCTCCGAGGATATTTACACATCAGACCTCACATGTCCTTCCTTGAAGTGGCCCCTGGGAGGCCCCTGGGTCGGGGGACGGGGGATAAATCAGCCGGACTGATCTTCTCCAATCCATTATCCACCTCTTGCATCTGGCCGCCGCTCGGGGGGCCGCCGCCCGGGGGGCCGCCGCCGTACGTCTTCATCTGGACCTGAACCCCAGTAACACACACAAGTCAAGATCGACAGGAGCGTGGTTGAATCAGAATTGAAGCGTCACCCGGCGTCAGAAAGATCCGTTCCTACTAGGTTTACCAGTGTGTGTGTGTGTGTGTGTGTGTGTGTGTGTGTGTGTGTGTGTGTGTGTGTGTGTGTGTGTGTGTGTGTGTGTGTGTGTGTGTGTGTGTGTGTGTGTGTGTGTGTGTGCAGGGGACGGCTGTTGGGTGTAAATAAGAAAGAGTATCTTCTGCTGTTTTAGCGGCGCGATACATGGCGGGGGCCAACTCTCCCCCCGAGCCCCCTGCCTGGCCGAGAGACGACCGGGAGGTCCGACTCTCCACGACACGAGGCCTCGGAGGAAAACTGTACGCCGAGGCGGTTATGGAGATGTACTTCAAAAGCGGGGGGGGGGGCCGCGGAATGTGTAACAAAGTAACACGAGCGCATTGAGAGTCGCCGGCCCCCGCTGCGTGGAACAGTCACTACATCACGGATGTCAAACAGCAGCCGACCTGCTGTAAATACAGACGGAACGGAAGAAGGATGTTTCATCTACAAACACGTTCTAAGTACAAGATTGTGGTTGAAGTACAAAAAATGTATGGAACCATGGAAGGGACATGGGGGGGGGGTCAACCAGGACCACCAGGTCAGTCCCCTTGTTGAGTCTTCAAACGTCTCCCACTTATGTTAAAACCAAGAACTGATTTAACGTCTTTATATCTGAGGCCCAATCGCAAAATAAAACTCTGTGTGTGTGTGTGTGTGTGTGTGTGTGTGTGTGTGTGTGTGTGTGTGTGTGTGTGTGTGTGTGTGTGTGTGTGTGTGTGTGTGTGTGTGTGTGTGTGTGTGTGTGTGTGTGTGTGTGTGTGTGTGTGCGCGTGTGCGCGTGTGCGCGTGTGCGTGTTCCATTGTTGTGCTTTCGGTTTTCGTGCCGTACCGACCCGGAAGCACATTGAAAGTTATGCGAGAATCTCGCAAATGTTCATCTTCTTTTTTTAAAAATGAGAATGTTGTCTGTCAGAATTTTGACGCCGACCTAAATCCGTTTTTCCAGTTTTAGTACCGGGCAAACAATTACTGTATTTACATGCAACCCCAAAAAATACATTTAAAAAATGTGCATGTGCATCGATACTTATTCTTTCTTCTCGCAACGTTTCCTAAAATTGCGCTTAGTTACATCATTTATTTAAATGATCATTTATTTAAATGATGTAACTAAACTAAGTTACATCATTTATTTAAATGATTACATTTAGTTATATCATTTATTTAAATGATGTAATATATTTAAAACAACAAAACAGTTTTTTGTTTAATGACTCAAGCTTCAGAGTTACACATTATGGTCCTGGATGCTCATGTTTGACCAAACAACAATATATAAAAGTTATTTTTATTTAATTTTGTTGTCACAATTTTTCACAATTTTTGTTTTGAATCAGAGTCTTTTGTTAAATTTTTTTTAGATTTTTTTTAGCCATTTTGTAACCTGTAACTTTGCACATTAAGCAATAATCTTTATTAATAATGTGCTATAAATGCATTCAGAAAGTACTTATATGACATTACAGTCATAAAATGGAATAATGCCATATAGTGATACGAACTATAAATTAATAATTGTTTATTTTATTAAAGCTTCAATACTATAAACATGCACAAAATACAAAAAAGGGAGAATAATGACATAAAAGTCTTGTCATTTTGTGTTGTATGTGATTCATGCTCAATTTTAACTTAACAAACTGGAAAAACTGAAGAAACTGAAGCGCCTGAGGCGGAGCGACAGGTGTAACCTAGATATCTAACCTCCGGAGTCGTCGCCTTCGGCGCGATGCGAGGAATCCCAGACGCCCGTCGGGCCCCGAACACAGGTAGAGGGTCCCAGAGAGAGACGCTCGGTTACAGGCACGTTGGGGGGGGGGGGGGGGGGGGGGGGGTCGTGTCCCGGGGGGACGTGATGTGTAAATTCGTCCCTGTCAGCGGAGCCTGCAGATCGAGTGCATTGTCGGTCGCAAATAGTGCAAATGCTCCGGAGGAACTGGGCCGTTTGTATATTTAGACCTTTAGAAAAGTAATGATGTGACAGCGATGTCCTCATCAAGACGGCGGTGTGTGTGTGTGTGTGTGTGTGTGTGTGTGTGTGTGTGTGTGTGTGTGTGTGTGTGTGTGTGTGTGTGTGTGTGTGTGTGTGTGTGTGTGAGTGACCTGGGCCGGGGGCCAGGATTCTGTCGCCTGGTGACATCGATACTTTTGATCTGAACTTTTTTTCCCTGTCACAGTCTCGTTAGCTCGCTGCGCTGAACAGACGCTGCGCTTGTGGAGCCCGGTTACTTTGAGACTTTTCACAAAAGCAGCTTTTTAAATGTGGCCCGGGACCCGGCGCGAAGCCACGACGTGGACGGAAGCGGCTCTCGTAAACAGCCAAGATGGCCGCCGCTGACGGACGAGCATTCGACTCAAAGGACCTGATGTTTTCACAGAGACGTCGACGCCGGTTCACAGACGTTGAGCATGCGTCTAATGCGTCTGTGAGCATTGGTCAGCACAAAAAAAAAAACCCTCCAAAGGAATGAAAAAGATTGAGACCTGGAGAGGAAACTGAGATCCACCAAACAAAACACGACATCAAGTCAAAGAACTCACCTGACTGACTCTTCTTGTTTCACTGTCGATCCACAACCACGTGGAGCTCACTTGCTTTGACCTTTAACCTTGAGATCG
This sequence comes from Scophthalmus maximus, assembly GCF_022379125.1. Lineage (NCBI taxonomy): Eukaryota > Metazoa > Chordata > Actinopteri > Pleuronectiformes > Scophthalmidae > Scophthalmus > Scophthalmus maximus. The sequence goes on along the minus strand of NC_061533.1, from coordinate 2,721,765 downwards.
CTCCGTGTGTTCGAATCCTTCGAGTGACGTCCAGGAGCCGAGCTGGAGACTTATACACTGGCTGATCAGACCATTTTGAAACAACAGGGGGGGGGATAACACAATAGAACTAGACCTCTACACAAAGACACCCCGTCCCCCCCTCGTGCTATCGCAGCTCTTGGTCCGGTCCAATTACTGGGCCTCTGTATTTAAGGGGCCTCCGCCCTCAGTCTCGTCCTTTGTCCGAACCAGGAGGACGGACGCAGCAGCAGCAGCAGCAGCAGCAGACGACACGGTGAGTTCAGGGAACAACTAACATTTAACACGGGATCCAGAGGTCGCTCCAGATGTTAGTCTGCTCAAAGGCAGGTTGAGATGGGGACAGGGGATCCCTTTGTTCGGGCCCCGAATTGTTTGGAGGGCCGACGAGGGCTGGCGGGCCTGCAGGGCCGGCTCCCACAGTTCCAGGGGTGTGGGGGTCGCCTCAATCTTCCCTAACCGACGAAACGGTGCGAACCAGAATGTTCGTGTAGAAAAACAGTTCAACTACAAACTAGGTGCTAACGGAACACTGACTGGTTGTGTCTGGAAACTATCGAATCCTGTGATGTTGATGAGAGCGTGGGGAAACTTGGCTTGAATCTGAACTTCCTGTGGTGGGACTGAGTGAATTAGAATTTTTTTTTAATTTGATTGTATTTTAACTGTGTGGCTTTCGATGCACTGTGTGAAAACATCCTTCACTTTCCTGAGTATCCGTTCCTGCTGTGCCATGAGGTTTCATTTAAACTTAAAGCTACAGGGTGAAGAACTTAGTCACAGAAGTTGAACATATTGTCCATAACTATGTGTTCATATCTGTATAATAATCAACTCTGAATGAGTTAAATATAGTTCCATGAGGTGTTGAACACGGTTGTTGAACTAAACGGTTCCAGAATACGTCGCGTTGACTGTTTTAGACGTTGACGGAAATGGAATTCTCTTTGCTGGTTGTGGCCCAAGAGCACGGCCTCCTCGTGTCCTCCATCTTTATGAACCGTCGACAGTTACAGACCTCCCCGGTCTTGTTTCCCTGCCGGAGACAAAGACGCTGAATCTTATTCTTTACCTGTTTTTGTTCACTTCGCCATTCGCTGCCGCTTTCGCCGTCAGCTAAACGCCCGAAATGGTAAAGATGTAGCGTGACCGCGGCGCGAGGGCCAAATGGAAGTGCCAGCTTAGCAGAGATATAAACTGTCCCGCGCCGCGACGCGCTGAGTGATGCAGTGACAAATGTGCTGGTGGGGGGGGGTGGAGGAGGAGGAGGACGGGGGGGTCGTGGCACAAAAGGGACGATGACACAAGCGGCAAAGCATGAGCGCACGAGTGTGTGTGTGTGTGTGTGTGTGTGTGTGTGTGTGTGTGTGTGTGTGTGTGTGTGTGTGTGTGTGTGTGTGTGTGTGTGTGTGTGTGTGTGTGTGTGTGTGTGTGTGTGTGTGTGTGTGTGTGTGTGTGTGTGTGTGTGTGTGTGTGTGTGTGTGTGTGTGTGTGTCCACTCGACCTCTTTGTGTTTGTTTTTATCTTCTCATGCGAACGTGTGTGACTCTATTGTCACTGTGATCCCACTTCCTGTCGTGTGCCACCAACCACATTAACGAGATGTGATCACCTGAAGTCACCACACGTTTTATGTGTTTCCACCTGGTGGTGTGGACAGGAGGAGGATGTGCTGGTTCTATAGATGCTGCTTTCTTCCACTGTAAAAGGTTTCCTTTATTAATACGCTCAGTTTCCTCGGTCGGACGGTTTATGTTGCTGCCGTCCGTCTTAATTATCCCAACTCTTGTTTCTGAGAAATCCCATTTCTTTCCGTTAGGTTTGTATGAAGGTTGGTTTAAAATACTACAATACCCATGAGCCCCAGCTGCCGTCGCGTAGGAGAGGATCACATTACATGATCACATTACAGAAATTTTGCTGACGCTTTTGCCCAAAGCAAATTACAACCATTGATTTCAAACTTGGATTTTATTACTACTGTAATGAAGCAGTGTGGAGTTTACTCAGTTATAATGAAAAAGATCTGCTGACTCTCGAGTTTAAGAGCAACTGTGCGGTTATTAATGAATCACACCCACCGATGAAAACCATGTGATGTAGCAGAAAGCACTGGGGAAAAACGTTGTAGGTCAGATTTAAGTCTTATTGTTTAATCAGACTAATATCAAGACGTGTACATTTAGCAGACAGTTTTAAAATGAACCTTTCGAGGCCTACAGTGACCTTTGACCTTACTCTTGTTTGCGTTCGATGTTGACGAGCCACAAACTGAACTTCATCTTTCATCACCACCTTCATGACTTCCGTGACCCCCCAGCACCAGAGACACAATTCCTGCTGATTTATGAATATTTCAACAACAAAAAAATCCAATATTTTATTTTTTTTCCGTGTCTGTGGAGTTTGAAGATGAGTTTAAATAGTTTGTTGTCATAATTAATAGATATAGCTTCATGATTCTAATGACTAATAAGCTCGAATAAAAATATAATTTTGATTTTTAATATATTTTTTTGTACACTAAAGTATTTTTACAGTAACACAGTTTTGTTTCCAGGCCAACCAGTGAGCTGTCATGTAGTTTGTATGTTGACCACTTGATGGCGATGTTGAACCACTTTGCACATTCCCTGTTTGCTTCCTGTCCGGACACTTTCTCCTCCGGTTCCACTGATTCTTCTTTTCTTTTATTTAAATCATTTAAATCATTATCACTAAATAGTGATTATTGATCCACATAATCGGATATATCTTTTATAATCATTGTTTTTCACAAAAAAATCTCTCTTTAGTTTTAAAGTTCTTATATATTGAGGCGACAGATGTTGAGAATTGATATTTATATTAATAATCAGTGTCTGTACAGCTCAGACAGGTCGTTGTCTTCACCACCGTCTCTGAGGCATTTATGGTTAATGTCTCTGTGTGTTTTTAGAATCATATCTCAAACCATTTGTCTGCAGGTTTATTCTATCACTGCTGTGATTATTATAATTTTATTTTCTAATGAACAACGACCAAATAAGTTAGAAGCGAAGAAATTAATCCCAAATGTTTTATCCCCTTAGCTTAACCAACCGTCATATCTGTATTTACTACTGTACCACAAACACTGAAAATTTGAGCCAAATACAAATCAATGTCTTGTATTTTAAAACCATTATTTAAAAAAAAAATTACAGGCTTGTATGATGTATTTTAAAGATTAAACTGTATTAAATAATCTAATTGTAGTATATATATATATATATATATATATATATATATGGTATTTTCTTCACCTAATACTCCAATTGAATTAACATGTCAAAGGAAGCCTTCATCGGTGCAGGCGTTTAATAATCTGTATGTGTAAAAATAGATAAATATGGTATCAAATAAAATACAATAGGCCTGATAGAAAAATTTTGCCCTGAATTTGTGCATGCAGATTTGTTAGGAAAAAATAATATCCAATACATGATACTATATTATTAATCATATTTCTTGTTTTGCAGTATGCTTTAAGTGTTTTTATTGAGTCTGACTGTCGGCCCTGTTTCATTTATACCTTTAACATGAAATAATAAAAAACAAAATTCGGTGAAAACAAATCCTCTCAGTTTTGGATTCATACACATTTAAAATAAGCATAATAAAACCTAATGCTTGTCTTATTTTATAAAGGCAAAATAAAGACCAATGGCATCGACAATCAGTGAATTCTATATATTTCAATTCCAGTTGTATAAAAAAAAGAAAAATGCAGGAAGGCCAGAGTTGAAAATAAAGCTATTTTATTGTCAATGCATTCAACATGATTAGATAAACTATCAAGTAGTAAATTTTCCGCAAAAGGAAGAAACACCGAAACTATTCCCCACCGACACAAAATATGACACTTTGTATTTCAAATCAAACCAATTATTTACAGTGCAGTGTTTAGACTGCATCTTAACATCAGTATCGTTTCATATCACATGCACTCTGAAATATGGTCTTGACGTAATAATGTTCCGCCCGACTCGCGTCCGTGTCTGTCGTGGACATGAGAGACTGTGTGTAAACCGTGACGTGTGACTACGTTGTTGCGTTTCCTTCTCTATGTTTTTGCATTTATACGATATAAAATACAACTTACTGTACATTTACACATATTTAAATCTTCCCTTATTCTTCAAACTTTTTCCTAAGTGCTTCTTAAATAGATCCATTTTATGAAGTCAAAGAACGCAATTGCATACACCCAAAACATGACATTTTGTACGGGGGGGGGGGGGGGGGGGGTCAACGGAGCGAGAAAAGGAATCAGAAGATTTCAAAGTCCAAAGTGAAAACAAGTGCAAGGGGGTGATTTCTGTATTTTCATGTGGCCTCTCTCCCGTCGCAGTTCTTTAAATCCAGGCGGGGGGGGGGTCACGCTCCCTCTCTGTGGAATCTGAAAAGTTCCTTCCCTCGCGTCTCCTCTTTGGAAACAGTCAGTTGTGGGAGGTCATGTGGCGCGACAGGTGATGCCGCTCCCGGAAGGACTCGTTGCAAATGGGGCACTTGAGTTTCTCCTCGCGCCGCCGCTTCACCAGCGGCTCCATGGCGAACTCCTTCTTGTGGTGGGAGCGCATGTGGTACACCAAGTCCGAGGTCATGCGGAAGGAGGCGTTGCACTTGGCGCACCAGTTCTGCGCCGGCAGGCAGAGCGAGGTGAAGGAGGGCGGCAGCAGGGTGAGCGCCGAGGGCATCTGGAGCTGGATGGGGCCCGAGCTCTTGGGCCAGAAGGCGGTGGCGTAGACGAAGGGGTTCTGCTTGGCCATGCCGCCCGGCACGGGGCAGTTGGCGCCCAGCTCGGCGCTTTGCAGCTTGGCGGCGAGGTGGTCGGCCTGGTAGAGTCTGGAGGAGGAGATGGTGTCGCCCACCGCCGGGTGGCAGTCCAGCAGCTTGGGCGGCATCACCAGCGGTGAGATCTGGGAGAAGGAGGAGCGCGACGGCTGGCTGAAGGCGCTCTTCCTCTCCCCGCCCACGCCGCCGCCCTGCTGGCCGACGGAGGTGAACGCGCTGCCCATGGGCGGGGTCTGTGCCGGCTGGCTCTCCGACAGCACCTGCCTGATGCTGAGGTGCTTCTCCGACGGACTGCAGCCGGCGGGGCGACCCCCGTCTTTGTTCTCCGAGTTGGAGGTCTGCAGGTTTTTGCTGCCGCCGTGGTGTTTGAGGTTCTGCGGCAACTTCTTGACCTCGGTGAAGGCGCTGCGCTTGCCCGCCCCCGGTTCCGTTGTGGAGCCCGGCGGCGAAAAGGACCTGTGGTTATCCTCCAGGCCGTACACGCCTCGGTAATTCTGTGCCGACGTCGCCAGCTCGTCTTTGGATTTGGTCTGTGCAAGGCTGGTCGGCCCTCGGCGCTCCTCCACCTCCGAGAACTTCCTCTTCCCCGAACTCTCGCTGCAGATCTCCGCCTCCTTGTCGCTCGGGGGGCTCGTCCGGTTGTTCTCCAGGTCGCGGGCCAGGTTGTGAAAGTCCGTGGAGGGTTTGCCGCTGTCCTGCGAGCCGCCCAGCTTCGGGCTGGTCCTGGTCGGGGTGGTGTTCGTGTTCGGCCGCTCGGCGCCGCTCTCTTTGCCGGGCTCCTCGTCGGCCCCCGTGATGCTCTGCAGTCTCTTGGTGCAGCGGAACCGGAGGTGGGCCAAGAAGGGAAACTCGAACTGGAACCGCTGGCTGCAGTCGGGACACGAGTGGTGGGACGAGCCTGGGGAAGAAGAGAGACGGAGATGAGACCTCAGACCTTCCTTACGCGTCCCATAATAACGCAGCAGGTTAACGGAGCAGCTTTGCCGTCCAGCGATGGCGCCATTTCCCGACCCGACTCACCTTTGCTCTTGGCGGGCGCCCGGCTGGGGCTGAGCAGCAGCAGGTCCACCAGGTCCTTGCCGTACCAGACCAGCAGCTCCTCGTCCTTCTCGATGCGGCGCAGCGAGCGGTAGAAGAGCTGGCCGTTCTTCACGTAGGCCTCCAGGTTCTGCTCCTCCTTGTCGCGGGCCGACTGGACCAGCCGCAGCCACATCAGGCCCTCCGAGGTGCTGTTGGCCGCCGAGGTGTCCACCTGCACGACCAGAGTCGTAATTTAGCCGTCGGCAAAACTCAAATTACTTATTTTCTGCAGCCCAAATTTTAATTTCTTCGATCGCAATGAATGAAAATGCAGCAACAACAAAAACAACGGGATCTACAATCTTCAAACCAAAATATTATCGGCTATTAAATTTGTAGCTTTTTTTTTTGGAAAAGAATTAATTCACCGGCAATAAAAATTATGCCGAGAGATGAGTCCCTGTAGAAATGCAAACGTTTTTGTTTTTTATTATAACATGGCTCCAAATAAATGAGACATTGTAGTGTAATCTGGAGATTAATATTGTGGAGATATTGTCGCAATCTACACAACATGACACTGTAGTGACGATGCCGCTCATGCACATGGGAATATTTCATAACACTTTCACATTTCTGCAGTTTGTCAAAATCAATATATAGGATTCTTAATTTGGGGCAAATCCATATTAGCTGCAGAATGAAGCCCTTGTTTGATTTTTTGACCGGCCTGTTGAAGATGCTCTATGTTTACAATGAAATCTAAAACTGTCTGGAGGGGTGAAGATGAAGACGATGAAGACGATGATGAAGACTATGAGGACGATGAAGAAGATGAGGACGATGAAGACGATGAGGACGATGAAGACGATAAAGATGATGAAGACGATGAAGATGATGAAGACGATGAAGATGATGAGGATGATGAAGACGATGAGGACGATGAAGATGACGATGAGGATGATGATGAGGATGATGAGGATGATGATGAAGACGATGAAGACGATGAAGATGATGATGAAGATGATGAAGATGATGATGAAGACGATGAGGATTATGAAGAGGATGAACACGATGAGGACGATGAAGATGATGAAGACGATGAGGATGATGAAGATGATGATGAAGACTCACCCTGAAGATGTAGGGCGCCGTGCGCTTGTCGGTGGACTTGAGCGCGACGAACGCGATGCTGTCGTACAGCGACGTGTGGCTCAGGACGCACGGGCCGAAGATGGCGCACTCCGGCACGTCGCACGTGGTGAACACGCTGGTGAAGATGTCGGTGAGACACTGCTGCACCGCCTTGGCGTCGCCGTCCCACACCAACTTCTGCGAGCCGGACTCCTCCATGGTGTCGCGCTGCGGGGGGGAGGAGGGGGAGGAGGGGGGCGCGAAACGATCAGACACCAGCAAGAAGAACAAACAACTATTAATGTTAGAAAATCACCGGGGTTTTTTTGATTTATCCCAAACGCTTTATTCTCATTATTGTTATTTTAATAATTGTTTTTTTTTTTCTCTCCGCGTGTGTTTCTGCTGATGGGAAAATGAATCTCTGCCTTCAGACAGATTGAGAGAAGCAGCTGTCAGGGCGTCGTTAGGGAAACCGGTTCTGATTTTTTTCTCTTTTTTTTCTTTTTGGCCCAGACTTCCCTAATTAATTCAAACCCCGTAATAAGTTCATGGCGGCATCACCTTCAGCATATTGATGATGATGATACGCCCCCCCCCCCCCCCCCCCCCCCGTGCTGTCAATATATGCAGTAAATATGAAATTAATAAGATCACAACCCAACAGAAATTAAATAATAATCCATAATATTATTATTTATTATTATTATGTATTTGGAAAGAAACTGGAACTTAAACCTTATTTGTGATAAATTGTTGATTAGGACAGAATTTGCCTGTTTTCAACATTATTATTATTATTATGAGTACTAACTTTTATTCTATTATTATTATTATTAGTGCTAACTTTTGTTCTATTATTATTGTTATTATTATTATTATTATGAGTAGTAACTTTTATTCTATTATTTTATTGTTATTATTATTGGTATTATTATTATTATTATTATTATGAGTAGTAACTTTTATTCTATTATTCTATTGTTATTATTATTATTTTTATGATTATTATGCCCCTACAGGTTCTTATGTCTGTTCAGCTATAGTTGTCGTGATTGTCGTGAATTCCAATTAATATTTTTACTTAAAAAAAAAAAGGTGATGTCATATTAACATTTAATATTATATAATACATTCCATAGATTTAAAATATGCATCTACTATTAGGACTTTATCGGTTTGATGTGGTCCTGGTGGTGAACGGGTCCCGGTCGTCTGGTCCCGGGCCCGTGTGCGCGCGCGCGTCCGACGGGCTTCGCGCGGACCGAGCGGTCGGTCAGAGTCTCGTCTGGCGCCTCATTTGCATAATCCGCCACTTTCCCCCGTGAGACCGCGATTAAAGCAGCACGAGCGGGTAATTATTCCCTTTCTCCCGTTCCCTCGTTCCCTGACCCCTGAATGGGCCCGTTCGTCTCCGGCTGCGGCTCCTCCACCTCCTCTCCTCCACCTCCTCTCCTCCACCTCCTCTCCACCACCTCCATCTCCCCCCTCCATCTCCCCCTCACTGTCAGAACCACCTGACAACACACGCACTCGTGGAAAAACATTCAAAACATTCAAAACATTCAAAACATTACCCAAATAAAAACTATAATAAACCACAGAGTTCGAGGCCGCGTCACAGAGCTGTTCTCTCTGTCCGCGTAAAACCAAGGATTTCCTACAGAAGTAATATTCCTAAATTTGTTTGAAAAAAAACTTATTTATATAATTTTTTTCTGAAATGTTTTTTTTTTAAATATTGCAAAAACAAAAAATATTGACTCTTTATTGTTGCGGGTTTTTTTTATATTGGGGCCTGTTTACAGCAGCACGAGGGAGTTCATATCTCATTTTGTGCCACATTGCATATTTCATATTTCATTTTCCTCTTAAGACTTTGAATACACAGTAATTAATCACCAGAGACCAGTATAATAACTTCTACTGTGACACAGCTGCAGCAAAAAAAAATAAAGTTTACTATTATTTAAAAAAAAAATGAAATCCACAGTTTGACAAAAAAGTTTCCTCTGCGCAAAATTTGGAAAGCAACCTGGCGTTTGCGCACCTGTCGATCTAACTGCTGATATTAATAACTGCACTTTAAATTAATAATGATGACTATCATCTTGTCCATCACTGTGACTGTGTGAGCGAAAGAAAGCGACACACTCTCCTCTTTTAGATTCCACTGCTGATTTTCCTTTTCTGGTTTGTTTAATGTAAATTGAAAAAGGGATATTCCAATTGAAAAATGACGAATTTATGTTTCATATCTTCCTACGAGGTGCAGCAGCGGTAGAGAGGTGTTTTTCCCTTTATGGCACATTTTGCGCACAGTGCATCGGAGAACCTTCGCTCCAAAGCGCTGCGCTGTGCGAGCGCAAACAATTACGTTTCCGGTGCCACACACAGACGCAGCAGCTCTGTGTGATCTGAGGGTTCAGGAAGAAAAACCCTCCGATGATGTGTCACTGTCAAGATATGATGAGGACAGAAAGAGCGGAATATTCGCACATCCATAAACTGCAGGACAGCAGCAGCAGCCACCCTCCAATTCAGACCCCACTGCGGGTGGGTGGGGAGGGGAGGGGGGGTGAGCAGAGATGTGAGGGAGAAGGGTGGTGGGGGGGGGGGGTGTTTAACCCATCTGCTGAAACCAGTGCCAGGCTGAGAACTGTCCTAAATCTGCGGCTGCACGGGGACAGAATTGCGGGTTGCGTTGCTCGGAACGTCTGCGTTTGCGGTGTTTTTCTGTTTCTGCGGCTGCAGGACGCGACGCGAGGCGACATGTGCCGCGCGCAAAACCAAAACCCGGGGAAACCGTCCACTTCTCCCGTCTCCTCCTCCTCCTCCACCACCACTACTACAACTACTTCACATCCCAACCCCGCACTGCAGCCGGCGTGCGCCTCACAGGACCTACCTTTGCGTCGGAGGGCGGGAGGAACAATAATCCACAAATGAATTTTGAGAGCGACGCTGCTGCGAAAACCCAAAAGCCCCGTTTGCACCTCGTCCTCCTCCTGGAAAAAGGGAGGGGGGGGGGAAAAAAAAAAAGCCCCGAGAAAAAAGAAAGAAGCAGCAGGAGCCGTAGGAGGGATGATGATGATGATGATGATGATGATGGAGAGATGGTGGTTGTGGTCCAGTCCCGGTGTCAGAGCATGTCCCTCTCCTCTCCCCTCGGTGCGGCGCGCAGTGACAGAGCTGCTGCTGCTGCGGAGAGCGACTCGCAGAACACTGGCGGCGGTGACCGAGCTGTGGTCGAGAGAGCCCCGCGGATAAAGGGAGAGAGAGAGAGAGAGAGAGAGAGAGAGAGGGAGGGAGGGAGGGAGGCGTGTGCAGATGGGGCCCGGCGCTCTGGCTGACTGGCGACACCGACACACACTTTTTGTTTGCGGCACATAATCTACCCAATGAGGCGTGTCACTCTCCGTCTCCTCCCTTTAACTCCTCACTGGCCGACTGTCATTTGGATGCGATTTATGGACGTGCACACGGGCTAAAGACCCCCCCCCCCCCTCAATCACACACACACACACACACACACAGACCCCTCTCCCCCTCCTCACATTATTATTGTAATTCCAATCACAATAGTTGGTGGTCGTGTTACAATAAAGTGGCATTTAAGCGCTCGGATGCTGGAAAAGACGCGAGGAAGTGAAAGTGTAACTTGACACTGACTGATTCAAATATGACAAAACATTCTCCACCTCCTAGTGTCATTATTATGAGTAGACTAATATTATTGTTATCATTACTTTATTATTATCAGTAGTAGTATTTGTAGTAGTGTTCAATAAGTGAACCATGGCACTTTACGCACAGTGACGCTCATGGTGTTTATTTAAATGTATGCTAATTAAACGGACCCTCCTTCGTGGTTTTAACCCACATCTGAAGTGATTTGTATTTTGGAATGGACCCCCCCCCCCCCCACCCTCCACCCCTCCCTGAGCGGGCAGCACCGGGGGCACCGAGGGGGCTCCTCGCACCACCTCCCCAGCCGTGCCAGGCGGCTCTGCGCGCGGCCAGAGCAGCGGCTGGCTGCGCGTCGCGGGCCCCTGCTCCTGCTCCTGCTCCTGCTCCTGTCTGTACTGTGTTCAGGCTCATTTAGGGGGCGCCAGTGTATAATTTGCATCGAGTGACTGAATGGAGGAGGATGTTCTGATGGAGAGAGAGAGAGGACAGGGACAGGAGAGCAGCAGGTCAGGTGCAGCACATCACAGCCTTTTAAATAACTTCTGTCTTTATGTGAAGACATTCAGATACTTAAATATATGTGTGTGTATATATATACATATATATATATATATATATATATATATATGTATATATATGTGTAAGCTTTTATTTTTTCCCCTTAACCCAAATTAGATAGAGATAAAGAGTGTAAAGAAAGAAAATGTAAACATTGATGATGTTAAAGCTCAATAATGGATGAGACAATTTACATTAAGACTTTTAAAATAGAAAGATTCATACGCGTGTGTGCGTTAATAATTACAATCTTTCAAAAAATTAATATAAACATCAGTGCTACCATCCTTGTGTGACTGCCACAGCGGCCAAAACACTGAATAAAATGCTGTCGACATGACGACCATTTATCAATTGTTGTATTCAGCCGAACGCCACGAATCACGGCGACGAGCTCGTCTGTCGGAATGAATTCATTGTCTGAAGTGTCGGCAATTAAAAATAAAACAATCAGAGTTTTTTTAGAGGCACAAAAGACATTCGCTGGAGTGAAACCAGTTTTTTTGGACTGGAAGTCATTATAATGCAGGTACAGGAAGGTCAAAGGTCAGCTACAGAACAAGAATCGTAAGACAGGGAACTGTATCCAGGCCCCTTGGATCGGAGGGAATGAGTTGTGGACATCACTGCTGATGTCTTTTTTTGCATTAATCTGTTTCCATCATCCGTAAAATCTGAGTTGAAGCGTTATGATTTCCACTGGATGTTCAGAGGACAAAAGTAATTATTTCACACTCACTGAACAAACACACGAAGGATGAAAACCAGTTTCCAAACCTGCTTTCTTGTCTCGCACTTTGCGTTTGGTCAAGATTGTGCACTCTTCTTCTCCTTCGTCTTCTTATTTAGGGTTAATGTGAAGTTTGCTGAAATATTAATTCCTGATCAAAGAAAACATGTTTGTGTGCACAATCAATGAAAGTGTTATGAAGCCATACACAGTCTGCAATATTACAAAATAAAAGTAAGACATTGCTCCTGAGAAAATTGATAAAATGAAGGAATAAATTAAGTATTTTTTATCTTTATTCCACATTGAGACAATTTGAGACAATCAATTATGAAAAACGTCGCCAAAAAAATGCATTTCTGATAAAAGGGGAATTTTTTATCCAAATTATTTTTTTTTAAATTTATTACAGTAAGATCAGTTTTTAGTTATTATACATTTCAACCACTGGCCTGTTGTGTGACCGGTTTGTTTTTCATTCTAACGAAACTAGTGATTTGCGTTTCTCTGCTGCTTTTAAGGTTTTGTGTTTGAGGACGATAGTTTCCACACTGTGTGTGTGTGTGTGTGTGTGTGTGTGTGTGTGTGTGTGTGTGTGTGTGTGTGTGTGTGTGTGTGTGTGTGTGTGTGTGTGTGTGTGTGTGTGTGTGTGTGTGTGTGTGTGTGTGTGTGTGTGTGTGTGTGTGTGTGTGTGTGTGCGCGCTGTTGCTAGGTGGTATGTGTAAGAGTTCATTGTATTTCAAAGGTCTGTGTATCATCTGGATAATTTGACAAGGATATTGTTCCCTGAACACACCGCTCCCTTCGGTCCACGTTCGTGTTTTTTTGTCCGTTTCCAAGGAAAGATGGAGTCATCACTGTCATATTTCATTACAGCAGAGCTGAACCTTTCCAGATAAAGATACTTATGTCATTCTATTTGAGTGATGTAGATTTTTATATCTGAAATTAAATCTATTTTCTATCTATTTATCTCTATCTATATATCTATCTATCAAGAGATGATATTTGTAACCTCTAAACATTCAAGGACTGAGATGTTGAGAATAGATGGTACACTATCAGTTACCTGCTTGCTAATGTTATTAACATTTTCAATGAGGTTATAATAACCTCATTAGCTTAGTGCTAACGTAGCAGGCTAGCGTTAGCTTGTTTAATGTAGTTTAGGCCCCTTTGTGAGTGGAGACTATATTTATTGTGTTGTATTTCACGCGACAGCGCGTTAACACTTAGCAAAACACATATCAACTCTCCCAAATAAGCTTTGATATTAGTGTGACCTTGGTGGATACTAAAATTTGATTAGCTAACATTAGCATTAGCCTGTGAAGAGCTTTTGCATGTTTCAATGTTAGCATGTTAATGTGGGGCTTATGTGTGGATGCTGTCTTTGCATTATTTGATGATTCAGCGGGCTAACATCTAACTAGCTAACATCCCCATGTGAACCTACATTTATGAACCTATCAATTACCATGACAACTAGATACATGAAGACTCAGCAACTGATGCAGTTGCCTCCATGTCAACTGTGACAATGGCAATGAGAGAAGCAGGACGATGAGCGGAAAACCTTAAAGAAATGAAGCGCGACACTACAAGCACTTGTTCAGTGCGTCAACTGTCCAGGTCAAATCACCTGTTGAATAACTAGCGTACGAGAAAATCAGGTTGATGCCGACGCCGTGATTAATTCACAGTCATGCGGAAACAGTCTTGTGCTCATAGAGGCTCCAGCATCAATTATAGAAGAAGGATTAGAAGACAGGATCATATTTTTATCATGGATCAACAGGCATTCTTGAATACTCCCTCACACCTGAGCAACTTCTGCATCGAACTTTATCTCTAAACTTCGTCCTTGTAATGATAAGTTAATGCGCCTCCCTTCTCTTTGTCATTCGGCGAATCGCGGGAGAGCGACGACAGAAGCTCTTTGCAAAATGGACAGACAGTCTCTGGCGTCCCGGACGTATTGTCTTCCTGTCACCGCTTCTCATCAAATATTAGGCATGTTTTGTTCTTCGGAGGGTTGGTGTGGGGAAGAAGAAGAAAAGGCAGCTCGGAAGACTAATGCATTGAACTTCAATGGGCAAACACATCACACGGAACGAAATACAGTTATCCACGCGGACTCAGAGGCCTCGGCTGCGGACGCGTTGACAGTTATTGTTTCCAACAAAGCGGTTTCATAAATCTCCATCCACTTTGAGACATGGAGATGAATATGGTTGTTTTTTAAATGGCTGCGCGCACACACAGACACACACACACACACACACACAGACACAGAC